>NC_057800.1:497473837-497477067 GCF_018294505.1 Triticum aestivum | reverse complement strand
GGAAGTTGGGCCAGGCCAGGGGCCAGGTGGGGTGGGGGAACTGGCTGGGCCAGGGGGTTTTCCCCTCCCTCTCCCCTTTTTTTTTCTTTCTTTTCTTTTATTAATTTTCTTTTCTGTTTTTAGATTATTTAAAATGCCAAAACATTTTACAAAAATTAGTGCACCCCACCATAATTATGTTAGCTATTTTAGACAACCCCCGAAATTTTTTAGTTTTGGTTTTGAAACTTTTTATCTTTGCTCTTGTTTTGATTTTTGTTTTAGAACGGGTTCTGATCTAATGCGAGTTTATCCACAGTAACCGAGGTGACGTGGCAACATTAGTGGGGATTACTGTAGCAAGATTATCCGGGCGTTACAAATCTCCTCCACTACAAGAAATCTCGTCCCGAGATTTTAGGAGGTAGAAGGAAACAGTGCGGGGTATTCATCACGCAGGCGATCCTCGCGTTCCCAGGTGGCTTCGTCTTCAGAGTGATTCGACCACTGGACCTTGAGGAACTTGATCGCCTTCTGGCGTGTGCGGCGTTCAGCTTGGTCGAGAATGCGGACCGGATGCTCTTTATAGGAGAGGTCCTGTTGCAATTCGAGCACTTCATGATCCACAGCTCGGATTGGGTCCTTGAAGCAACGGCGGAGTTGTGACACATGGAACACATCGTGAACCTGAGAAAGGTTCGACGGAAGCTCCAGTTGATATGCCACTTTTCCACGCCTCTCGAGAATAGTGAATGGGCCAATATAGCGAGGAGCTAGCTTGCCCTTGATCCCGAAGCGGTGAGCACCCTTCATTGGTGTAACGCGAAGATAGGCCTTTTCGCCAGGTTGATAGACCATGTCTTTATGATGACGGTCATAATTACTCTTTTGGCGGGACTGAGCAGTCTTGAGATTCTCGCGAATAATGCGGACTTGTTCTTCGGCATGTTGGATAATATCCGGACCGAAGAGTGGACGTTCCCCAGTTTCTGACCAGTTCAGAGGGGTCCGGCACTTTCGTCCATATAACACTTCGAAGGGGGCCATCTTCAGACTAGCTTGATAGCTATTATTATAAGAGAACTCAGCATACGGAAGAGATTCCTCCCATTTCTTGCCGAAGGAAATAACACAAGCTCGAAGCATGTCTTCAAGAACTTGGTTGACACGTTCAACTTGCCCTTGTGACTGAGGATGAAAAGCAGTGCTGAAAGACAGATGAGTGCCCATAGCTTCTTGGAAACTTGCCCAGAATCTTGAAGTGAATAAACTGCCACGGTCTGAACTGATAACCAGCGGAATACCGTGAAGCGATACAATTCTGGACATGTAGAGAGTTGCAAGCTGACTAGCAGTGATCGTTTCCTTGACCGCCAGAAAATGTGCAACCTTAGAAAGTCGGTCAATGACGACAAGAATAGCATCATTACCCTTTTGCGATTTGGGAAATCCAGTAACGAAGTCCATCTCGACATGGTCCCATTTCCATTCAGGAATAGATATAGGTTGCAGAGTTCCAGCAGGCCTTTGATGTTCTGCTTTGATACGACGGCAAACGTCACATTCAGCAACATAACGAGCAATGTCTTGCTTCATGTTAGACCACCAGAATCTCTGACGAATGTCTTGATACATCTTCGTACTACCAGGGTGGATACATAGAGGCGTATCATGAGCTTCTTTCATAACCTCCTGAGTCATATTCAGGTTTTCCTTCTTACACGGCACCACTAGGCGGCCTTTGAAGTACAAGGCACCATCATCAGCAATAGTGAAGGATGAGGAACTTCCTTCTTTGAGGTCTTGCTTAATCTTGTAGACTTCAGAGTCAAATCCCTGCATTGTCTTTATGGTGCCCACGAGATCGGGTTCAACAACCAGGGTATAGAGAGAGCCCTGGGAAACAACACGGAGATTCATCTTGCGGAACTCCGGAGGAGGGGGAGCGAGTGCACCCGGAGGAACAATATGGAGGTTTAGCTTTCTGAATTCTTCAACAAGTGAGGGCTGGACTTTGTGAACCTGGAGGTGGTTGCAGTAAGACTTGCGGCTCAAGGCATCAGCCATTACATTAGCCTTGCCTAGGGTATAGGAAATACCCAAATCAAAGTCTGCAACAGTCTCCATCCATCTCTGCTGACGGAGGTTCAGGTCTGGCTGAGTAAATAGATACTTCAGACTTTGGTGGTCAGTGAAGATCTCGCAACGATTACCGAGTAGGTAATGTCGCCACTGTTTTAGTGCATGAATGACAGCAGCAAGTTCGAGGTCGTGAACTGGGTAGTTCTCCTCGTGAGGGCGCAATTGCCGAGAGGCATAAGCAACCACTTTGCGCTCTTGCATTAGGACACAGCCTAATCCTTGACGGGAAGCGTCGCAGTAAATGACGAAGTCCTTCTTTGTATCAGGTGGAGCTAGTACTGGGGCAGAAGTCAACTTGTCCTTGAGTGCCTGGAAACTTTCCTGACATTTGTCTGTCCACTGGAACTTGACGCCCTTATGCAATAGGTTAGTCAGAGGCCTGGCAATCTTGGAGAAGTTCTCGACGAATCGACGGCAGTAGCTGGCGAGACCGAGAAAACTTCTGACTTGCTTAACGTTCTTCGGAGGAGTCCAATCGAGAATAGCCTGAACTCGTTCAGGGTTGACGGCAATACCATCCTTAGAGATGACATGCCCGAGATAGGTTACTTCAGGAAGCCAGAATTCACATTTGGAGAACTTGGCATAAAGTTGATGCTCTCGTAGCTTTTCCAGCACGAGGCGAAGATGTTCAGCATGTTCCTCTTCGTTCTTGGAAAATACCAGAATATCATCCAGATAAACCACGACGAACTTGTCGAGGTAATCCATGAATATATAGTTCATCGGGCGAGAGAAGGTGGCTGGAGCATTGGTTAAGCCGAAAGACATGACGGTGTACTCGTATGAACCATAACGAGTCACAAAGGCGGTCTTGGGGATATCTTCCTCACGAACACGGATCTGATGGTAACCCAACCTCAAGTCGAGTTTAGAGAACACTGATGATCCAGCCAATTGATCATACAGATCATTGATCCGAGGAAGAGGATACTTATTCTGAATGGTAGCTTGGTTTATAGGACGGTAGTCTTGGACCAACCGGTTTGTCCCATCTTTCTTCTTGACAAAGAGAGAAGGTGCTCCCCAAGGAGAGCAACTTGGGCGAATGAAACCACTTCGAAGAGAATTATCGATTTCCTCCTTAAGCTCAAGGAGTTCATGCGGCG
>NC_057800.1:497459038-497466111 GCF_018294505.1 Triticum aestivum | reverse complement strand
CCTTGTGACTGAGGATGAAAAGCAGTGCTGAAAGACAGATGAGTGCCCATAGCTTCTTGGAAACTTGCCCAGAATCTTGAAGTGAATAAACTGCCACGGTCTGAACTGATAACCAGCGGAATACCGTGAAGCGATACAATTCTGGACATGTAGAGAGTTGCAAGCTGACTAGCAGTGATCGTTTCCTTGACCGCCAGAAAATGTGCAACCTTAGAAAGTCGGTCAATGACGACAAGAATAGCATCATTACCCTTTTGCGATTTGGGAAATCCAGTAACGAAGTCCATCTCGACATGGTCCCATTTCCATTCAGGAATAGATATAGGTTGCAGAGTTCCAGCAGGCCTTTGATGTTCTGCTTTGATACGACGGCAAACGTCACATTCAGCAACATAACGAGCAATGTCTTGCTTCATGTTAGACCACCAGAATCTCTGATGAATGTCTTGATACATCTTCGTACTACCAGGGTGGATACATAGAGGCGTATCATGAGCTTCTTTCATAACCTCCTGAGTCATATTCAGGTTTTCCTTCTTACACGGCACCACTAGGCGGCCTTTGAAGTACAAGGCGCCATCATCAGCAATAGTGAAGGATGAGGAACTTCCTTCTTTGAGGTCTTGCTTAATCTTGTAGACTTCAGAGTCAAATCCCTGCATTGTCTTTATGGTGCCCACGAGATCGGGTTCAACAGCCAGGGTATAGAGAGAGCCCTGGGAAACAACACGGAGATTCATCTTGCGGAACTCCAGAGGAGGGGGAGCGAGTGCACCCGGAGGAACAATATGGAGGTTTAGCTTTCTGAATTCTTCAACAAGTGAGGGCTGGACTTTGTGAACCTGGAGGTGGTTGCAGTAAGACTTGCGGCTCAAGGCATCAGCCATTACATTAGCCTTGCCTGGGGTATAGGAAATACCCAAATCAAAGTCTGCAACAGTCTCCATTCATCTCTGCTGACGGAGGTTCAGGTCTGGCTGAGTAAATAGATACTTCAGACTTTGGTGGTCAGTGAAGATCTCGCAACGATTACCGAGTAGGTAATGTCGCCACTGTTTTAGTGCATGAATGACAGCAGCAAGTTCGAGGTCGTGAACTGGGTAGTTCTCCTCGTGAGGGCGCAATTGCCGAGAGGCATAAGCAACCACTTTGCGCTCTTGCATTAGGACACAGCCTAATCCTTGACGGGAAGCGTCGCAGTAAATGACGAAGTCCTTCTTTGTATCAGGTGGAGCTAGTACTGGGGCAGAAGTCAACTTGTCCTTGAGTGCCTGGAAACTTTCCTGACATTTGTCTGTCCACTGGAACTTGACGCCCTTATGCAATAGGTTAGTCAGAGGCCTGGCAATCTTGGAGAAGTTCTCGACGAATCGACGGCAGTAGCTGGCGAGACCGAGAAAACTTCTGACTTGCTTAACGTTCTTCGGAGGAGTCCAATCGAGAATAGCCTGAACTCGTTCAGGGTTGACGGCAATACCATCCTTAGAGATGACATGCCCGAGATAGGTTACTTCAGGAAGCCAGAATTCACATTTGGAGAACTTGGCATAAAGTTGATGCTCTCGTAGCTTTTCCAGCACGAGGCGAAGATGTTCAGCATGTTCCTCTTCGTTCTTGGAAAATACCAGAATATCATCCAGATAAACCACGACGAACTTGTCGAGGTAATCCATGAATATATAGTTCATCGGGCGAGAGAAGGTGGCTGGAGCATTGGTTAAGCCGAAAGACATGACGGTGTACTCGTATGAACCATAACGAGTCACAAAGGCGGTCTTGGGGATATCTTCCTCACGAACACGGATCTGATGGTAACCCAACCTCAAGTCGAGTTTAGAGAACACTGATGATCCAGCCAATTGATCATACAGATCATTGATCCGAGGAAGAGGATACTTATTCTGAATGGTAGCTTGGTTTATAGGACGGTAGTCTTGGACCAACCGGTTTGTCCCATCTTTCTTCTTGACAAAGAGAGAAGGTGCTCCCCAAGGAGAGCAACTTGGGCGAATGAAACCACTTCGAAGAGAATTATCGATTTCCTCCTTAAGCTCAAGGAGTTCATGCGGCGGCATCTTGTAGGGTCGCTTGGCTATAGGAGTGGTGCCTGGTTTCAAGTCGATGACGAATTCGACAGCTCTAGCGGGGGGAATCCCTGGGAGTTCTTCAGGAAAGACGTCTAGGAATTCACGCACGACGGGAATGTTTTCAATGCCCTCAAGTGGTGCAGCGTTCAATGCGTTTAAGGCATAAAGTCTGGCCTCGGCATTCCGAACCAGATGAGCATCGTAGCTAATTATTTCATCAGAAGGGTGTAGCAGATGGACGGTCTTAGTGGCGCAAACGATAGAAGCAGTATGCGCCTTTAACCAATCCATTCCCAGAATGAGGTCAATGTTAGACGACTTCAGTATAATGGGCGAGGCACGAAACTCCAACCCTTCGATTTCCACGGGGACGTCAATGCCAACCATGGAGGTCTGACATTGTCCCGCGGGGGTTTTTACCACTACCGAAGTGTTCATCTGCTCAAATTTAACATCGTGCTTGTATGCAAAATCTTCTGACATGAATGAATGCGATGCACCTGTATCAAATAAAACGGATGCTGGTACTGAATTTACGAGGAGTGTACCCATCACAGTAGCAGGCTGGTCTTGAGCTTCATTCAGATCAATGTGGTTGGCATGAACACGGCCATAAGACTTGGCAATGTTGTTGCGGGCCTGGTTGTTCCCACGGCCAGTTGCTGGAAGGGCCAGTTGATTCTGTCTCTGGTTGCATTCCCTAGCACGGTGCCCTGGTTGTCCGCACCTGAAGCACAACCCATTCTCGGGGGTAGGAATAGGAGCTTGGGGTGGTGGAGCTGGAAGCCTCGGCTGCCTAGTTGGAGCAGTCGGCAGACGAGGTGCAGCAAAAGATGGCCTTGGGGCAGGTGCAGTTGGACGGTACATGCTGTTCGGGATCCATATCTTACGCTTCTGCGAGGGCGGGCCCGAAGATGAGCCCGTGTCACGGTTGCGCCTTTGAGAGCTCTGGTGTTCTTGCAGACCAGTCTCGACATTGATGGCCTTGTTCACCAAGGTGGCGAAATCGGCAAAGTCATGCACTAGAAGTGTGAGCTTGATGTCAGCTTGAAGGCCTTCACGGAACTTCTCCTGTCTGCGAGCATCAGTTGCAATGTCTTCTTCAGCATAGCGGGATAAGTCCAGAAACTCCCGCTGATAAGCTTCAACAGTCTTGTTGCCTTGGGTGAGGTTGCGAAACTCACGCTTCTTCCTGTCCATGATTCCCTGAGGAATGAAGCGGGCACGGAAGGCAGCCTGAAAGTCTGGCCAGGAGATGATTGTCCCAACTGGCAGAGTACGCCTGTGGCTGTCCCACCATTGAGCTGCGGGTCCCTTCAGGAAGAAGGAAGCAAAAGTGACATAGCTGGCAGGGGCTACGTCAGCAGACTCCATCTCATAGGTGATGTCACGGAGCCAGTCATCAGCATCCAGCGGCTGGGTTGAGCTGCGGTACACACTTGGGTTGAGGCGTATGAAATCCTGCAGAGTTGTTGTGTTTGGATGCTGGTTCATATTGGGGCGAGGAAACTGAGCCATCATGTTTTCCATGAACTGGCGATTCATCTCAAGCTGTTGGATCATACCAGCCATGTACTCAGGCGGTGGTGGGAAGTTGCCACCACGACCACGACCAGCTGGTCTAACCATCCTGCTAATATATAACAGGGGTAGTTCAGTATTGAGAATTTGCATAGACAAGAGTCATTCATGATGAAACATGCAAAATGAAAGGAGCACGACAGATACCACATAGATAGTCGGCATAACTTACAAAAGGGGTCGGACATAGAGTTCAGTACACAGAGTTCAGTACATAGATTAAGTCATCATAGGCGGCACGCAGGCTCGCGAGTGCATCTAAAACTAATGAGCAAGACTACATCAGTCCCAGGAGGTACTGTGAAGGTAGCTGTAACCTGACAGCTGGTAGTGAGGCAACGGATAGTCCTCCACGTCAGTGGCCTGGGGGCCGCGGATACTCTGGTGTAGAACCCGACGCTCAGGTGGCAGAAGAGGACCAAGTGTGGGAGAGTAGCCTCCCACCTCTGGCCATCCGACACCGTGGGGCATCACGGTCCTGGCTGGGTAGATCGCAGAACGCGGCAGCTGTCAAGACCGGACAAAGGGGTGCAACCGCGTCAGAGCCCTGTAAAGGTGCTGACGAGTGGTGTACAACTCGTGGCGAAGAGCTCTGTTAGCTCGGTCCAGCCCATCAGCATGCAGAACCAGGCGCTGATGGTGGAACGGCTCTCGGGTGACGGTGGAGTAGGCGACAGTGTAGTATCCCTCCGCACCAACGTCAGATGCGATAGGAATGTGCCTGAAAGGGGAAGTGTCCAATGCCTGATACTCTCCACGAAGACGTGTCAGAGCAGCATGAGCCGCATCGTGGACTGCCATCTCAATGGTCACTCCAACACCATGAGCGGTGTGCAGCACGGTAGTGGACTCATACTCCCGAGAGTAGAGGTGGACGATGGCACGGTACTGCTCCTGGTTAAAGTCCTGGTACTCCTCGTAGACGGTGTACTCAGGGTGCCAGCGATAACCCAGATAGGTCATCATATCAGCTAGCACAGCAGGTGATCCTGAGGCACCAATGGCCGCAGTGTGGCGCACGACCTGCCTCGCGGGTTCCATCTGAAAACAAAGATGTTTCAATGGAGTCAAATGACAACACGGGCACTATTCAAAATGCTATCCTACAGAATAACTATGTCTTATCCAACTTCGGGGTGAACGTGGTAACGGGATCCTAATGTTAGAGTTAGTAAATTCGTTTAACCCGAGTAGAAAAGAGTTCAGAGTCCCAGAGCAAAGGTCGAGGAGTAAAAGATCCTAGTACCACCCGATGGCGACGTGGGCCCGTAAGGCACACAGCCAAGTTAGTAAAAGTTTTTGTAATGTCTAGACTCGACTTCGGCCAAGGAGTGTGGAAGGGGGATTCCTACAGGCAGTCGGCTCTGATACCAACTTGTGACGCCCCCGATTTAATCGTACACTAATCATGCATGCAAATGTGTACGATCAAGATCAGGGACTCACGGGAAGATATCACAACACAACTCTACAAATAAAATAAGTCATACAAGCATCATAATACAAGCCAGGGGCCTCGAGGGCTCGAATACAAGTGCTCGATCGTAGACGAGTCAGCGGAAGCAACAATATCTGAGTACAGACATAAGTTAAACAAGTTTGCCTTAAGAAGGCTAGCACAAACTGGGATACAGATCGAAAGAGGCGCAGGCCTCCTGCCTGGGATCCTCCTAACTACTCCAGGTCGTCGTCAGCGGGCAGCACGTAGTAGTAGGCACCTCCGGTGTAGTAGGGGTCGTCATCGACGGTGGCGTCTGGCTCCTGGACTCCAGCCTCTGGTTGCGACAACCAGAAAGAAGGGAAAGGGGAAAAAGGGGGGAGAAAGCAACCGTGAGTACTCATCCAAAGTACTCGCAAGCAAGGAACTACACTACATATGCATGGGTATATGTGTAAGGAGGCCATAGCAGTGGACTGAACTGCAGAATGCCAGAATAAGAGGGGGGATAGCTAGTCTTATCGAAGACTACGCTTCTGGTCACCTTCGTCTTGCAACAGGCAGAAGAGGGTAGGTCGAAGTCCTCCAAGTAGCATCTCCAAGTAACATCTCATAGCATAATCCTACCCGGCGATCCCCTCCTCATATCCCTGAGGTAGAGCGACCACCGGTTGTATCTGGCACTTGGGAGGGTGTGTTTTATTAAGTATCCGGTTCTAGTTGTCATAAGGTCAAGGTACAACTCCAAGTCGTCCTGTTACCGAAAATCACGGCTATTCGAATAGATTAAACTTCCCTGCAGGGGTGCACCACATAGCCCAACACGCTCGATCCCATTTGGCCGGACACACTTTCCTGGGTCATGCCCGGCCTCGGAAGATCAACACGTCGCAGCCCCACCTAGGCAAAACAGAGAGGCCAGCACGCCGGTCTAAACCTAAGCGCACAGGGGTCTGGGCCCATCGCCCATAGCACACCTGCACGTTGCGTACGCGGCCGAAAGCAGACCTAGCCTAGTGGCGTTCCAGTCCAATTCGGCGCGCGCCGCTCCGTCGCTGACGTCTGAAGTGCTTCGGCTGATACCACGACGTCGGGATACCCATAACTACTCCCACGTAGATGGTTAGTGCGTATAGGCTCGTAGCCAGACTCAGATCAAATACCAAGATCTCGTTAAGCGTGTTAAGTATCCGCGAACGCCGAACAGGGCCAGGCCCACCTGTCTCCTAGGTGGTCTCAACCTGCCCTGTCGCTCCGCCACAAAAGATCCACACAGAGGGCCGTCGGTACAAAGGTCCTTTCAGCCCCCAATCCGTGAATCACTCGCGGGTACTCTTCGAGCTGACCCGACTTTAGTCACCATCTGTATAGTATGTATGTATGTATGATAAATACCCGTGATCACCTCCCGAGTGATCACGGCCCAATAGTATAGCAAGGCAGACTGACAAGAATGTAGGGCCAATGATGATAAACTAGCATCCTATACTAAGCATTTAGGATTGTAGGTAAGGTATCAACAGGTGTAGCAACAATGTCAGGCTATGCATCAGAATAGGATCAACGGAAAGCAGTAACATGCTACACTACTCTAATGCAAGCAGTATAGAGAAGAATAGGCGATATCTGGTGATCAAGGGGGGGGCTTGCCTGGTTGCTCTGGCAAGAGAGAGGGGTCGTCAACTCCGTAGTCGAACTGGGCAGCAGCAGCGTCGGTCTCGTAGTCTACCGGAGAGAAGAGGGGGAAGAAACAATGAATACCAAGTAAACAGATGCATATCGATGCATGACATGTCAAGAAGCGATGCTAGGCGTGCCCTAACGTGGTATAAGGTGGTACTGGTCAAGGGGGAATCATCCGGGAAAGTATTCCCGGTGTTTCGTGTTTTCGGGCAGAGGAGCCGGAGGGGGAAAGTTGCGGGTTCGATAGGTTAGGGGGGTGTGGTGGACGAACGGACTGCGTATCC
>NC_057800.1:497451301-497457226 GCF_018294505.1 Triticum aestivum | reverse complement strand
AGTTGGGCCAGGCCAGGGGCCAGGTGGGGTGGGGGAACTGGCTGGGCCAGGGGGTTTTCCCCTCCCTCTCCCTTTTTTTTTCTTTCTTTTCTTTTATTAATTTTCTTTTCTGTTTTTAGATTATTTAAAATGCCAAAACATTTTACAAAAATTAGTGCACCCCACCATAATTATGTTAGCTATTTTAGACAACCCCCGAAAATTTTTAGTTTTGGTTTTGAAACTTTTTATCTTTGCTCTTGTTTTGATTTTTGTTTTAGAACGGGTTCTGATCTAACGCGAGTTTATCCACAGTAACCGAGGTGACGTGGCAACATTAGTGGGGATTACTGTAGCAAGATTATCCGGGCGTTACAGGTGTGTCTGTCACCGTACATCCATTGCCGGTTCATCTGCGTGCATTATATATAATTAAGTGTCCAAATTAATAGAAGTTCATCATCACATTAAAACCAAAGTGCATACATAGTTCTCATCTAACAACATATAGCTCTCCAGAGCATCTAATTAATTAAACCATACATTGAAACTATGTAAAACATTTCAATGCGAAAACAAATGCGATCATAATCGCAACCAAGGTAACAATTGATCCAACGGCATAATGATACCAAGCCTCGGTATGAATGGCATATTTTCTAATCTTTCTAATCTTCAAGCGCATTGCATCCATCTTGATCTTGTGATCATCGACGACATCCGCAACATGCAACTCCAATATCATCTTCTCCTCCTCAATTTTTTTTATTTTTTCCTTCAACAAATTGTTTTCTTCTTCAACTAAATTTAACCTCTCGACAATAGGGTCGGTTGGCATTTCCGATTTACATACATCCTAGATAAATAAAATCTATGTCACGTTGGTCGGCATAATTTTCATAAACAATAAATGAACCAATAGTTATAAAGGTAATATACATACCAAATCCGAATCATAGACAGGACGAGGGCCGACGGGGGCGGATACCAAAACCATTGCACTATATAAGATGCAATAATAGATGTAAGAAAATGATACAAGTATCTATCTAAACATACAAGTAAGAATATTTTTCCTTTCAGAAAGAAGATAAGAACAACAGGCTCACCACGGTGGTGTCAGTGATGAGATCGGCGCGGGTGATCGACGGCGATGAAGACGGGGACGGGGCGTGACGGACCGCTAAGTCTAGACAAATCTCGAGGAAAATGGAGCTTGGAGGTCGAGCTTCGAGAGGAGAAAGCTTAAGTAGTGTGGCTCGGGCATTCCATCGAACACCTCATGTGCATAGGAGGTGAGCTAGCACCACAAAGCCCTCTCCCCCTCGGCCAGAAAAAACAGAGCACTGAGCTCTGCTCTTGCGTGAGGGGGTATATATAGGCACCTCATTGGTCCCAGTTGATGACATGAACCGGGACTAAAGGGAAGCCTTTGGTCCCGGTTCAAGCCATCAACCGGGACCAATGGTGGTGGGCCAGGAGCGAGGCCCATTGGTCCCGGTTCGTCCCGCCAACCGGGACCAAAAGGTCCAGACGAACCGGGACCAATGGCCCGCGTGGCCTGGCCGGCCCCCTGGGCTCACCAACCAGGACCAATGCCCACATTGGTCCCGGTTCTAGACTGAACCGGGACTAATGGGCTGAGCCGGCCTGGACCATAGCCCTGTTTTCTACTAGTGAGGGGACGAAGGAAGAGGCGAGCTCTGGCGAGTCGAGTATGGCGGAAGGTCCCTGGGCGGGGCGGTATCGAATTTGATAGGGGTACAGAGAGGCACCTACGTGGTCGGGGAGAGAGAGGGCCATCCGTTGGAGAGGGAGGCGTCTGCTGGTCGCTGCGGCCTTCGGGCATTCGGTGGAGAGGGCGGCGCTGGACTGGTCGGGGCAGAGGGGGTGCAGGGTGCTTCGTGTTCGGGGGTAGATCTGATAGGTCGTCCGAGGAGGAGGTGGAGAACGTGGGGTGCGGGTTATTTTTCTTTTCACTGGCCTGGAACTGGAACGCGCCTGGGGGTACATTTTTTCTGCGATTGTTTCGATGTGGTTTTATCTTGGCTTTTTCTTAGAGCATCTCCAGCCATTGCCCCCCAAGAGGCGCCTAAAATCACCCTCGGGATGAGCCGGCGCAAAAAATCGGACTGGGGGTGAGTTGGTCCCCAGCCGCCGGCCCCAGGGCCGTCCCCAAACGCGTTCAAAAAATTTAAAAAATATAGCAAAGTTCAAAGTTCGGTGAAGTTCGACATATATTACATGGGTTTTTATTACATAATATATATAATTAAAAAAGGAATTGGCTAAAAGCGGAGTAGTCGCCGTCGCCGTCGTTGTCGTCGTCGTCGTCGTCGTCCGACTTCTCCTCCTTGACGCGGCCGTCCCTGGTGGACCCCTGACCGGCGTCGCCTATGCGGGCTGGTGGTGGCGGCGCGGCGGCGTCATCGTTGTCCTCAATGACGACAATTCCACCTTCATCGCGGCCCCGGCAGTGCCGCGCGAATCGCCGCAGGGCAGCGCACTGACGCTCCCTCGCCATCTTCAGGGAGTCCGCGCGCGCCCATTCTAGGGCCGCGTCGTCGTCGAGCTCGACGTCACCGCCGTGCTCCGTCTTCACCGCGGGGAGGCCCGGCTCCATCTTCACCGGCGCCAGGCCCGGCTCCGTCTTCGGCTTGACGAAGCACGGAGGAGCCGACGAGGAGGCGCGCCGGCCGCCCTCATTGATGACGATGCCGGCGCTGCGAGTGCGCCGGCCGAGCGGCATCTCCGCCGCGGGCTCGACCTTGATGCTGAGCAATGCCGGAGCGCCGGACGAGTGTGAGGAAGAGCGGGAGGAGGAGGAAGAAGATGTTGGAAATATGCCCTAAAGGCAATAATAAAATGGTTATTATTATATTTCTTTGTTCATGATAATTGTCTACTGTTCATGTTATAATTGTGTTATCTGGAAATCGTAATACATGTGTGAATACATAGACCACAACACGTCCCTAGTGAGCCTCTAGTTGACTAGCTCGTTGATCAAAAGATAGTCATGGTTTCCTGACTATGGACATTGGATGTCATTGATAACGGGATCACATCATTAGGAAAATGATGTGATGGACAAGACCCAATCCTAAGCATAGCTCAAAGATCGTGTAGTTCGTTTGCTGTAGCTTTTTCGAATGTCAAGTATTATTTCCTTAGACCATGAGATTGTGCAACTCCCGAATACCGTAGGAGTGCCTTGGGTGTGCCAAACGTCACAATGTAACTGTGTGACTATAAAGGTACACTACAGGTATCTCCGAAAGTGTCTGTTGGGTTGGCACGAATCGACACTGGGATTTGTCACTCCGTATGACGGAGAGGTATCTCTGGGCCCACTCGGTAATGCATCATCATAATGAGCTCAATGTGACCAAGTGGTTGATCACGGGATCATGCATTACGGCACGAGTAAAGTGACTTGCCGGTAAAGAGATTGAACGAGGTATTGGGATACCGACGATCGAGTCTCGGGGAAGTAATGTACCGATTGACAAAGGGAATTGTATACGGATTGATTGAATCCTCGACATCGTGGTTCATCCGATGAAATCATTGAGGAGCGTGTGGGAGCCAACATGGGTATCCAGATCCCGCTGTTGGTTATTGACCGGAGAGTCGTCTCGGTCATGTCTGCATGTCTCCCGAACCCGTATGGTCTACACACTTAAGGTTCGGTGACGCTATGGTTGTAGAGATATTAGTATGCAGTAACCCGAAAGTTTTTCGGAGTCTCGGATGAGATCCCGGACGTCACGAGGAGTTCCGGAATGGTCCGGAGATAAAGATTTATATATAGGAAGTCCAATTTCGGCCATCGGAAAGGTTCCGGGGGTCGCCGCTATTGTACCGGGACCACCGGAAGGGTCCCGGGGGTCCACCGGATGGGGCCACCTATCCCGGAGGGCCCCATGGGCTGATTTGGGAGGGGAACCAGCCCCTAGTGGGCTGGTGCGCCCCCCCTTGGGCCTCCCCTGCGCCTAGGGTTGGGAAACCCTAGGGGTGGGGGCGCCCCCACTTGGCTTGGGGGGGAAGCCACCCCTTGGCCGCCGCCCCCTTGGAGATTCATCTCCTAGGGACGGCGCCCCCCCAAGGCCCCTATATAATGAGGGGGGAGGGAGGGCAGCCGCACCCCTTGCTCTTGGCGCCTCCCTCTCCCTCCGTAACACCTCTCCTCCCCGCTTGCGCTTGGCGAAACCCTGTCGGGATCCTGCTGCATCCACCACCACGCCGTCGTGCTGCTGGATCTTTCTCAACCTCTACTTCCCCTTGCTGGATCAAGTTGGAGGAGACGTCTTCCCAACCGTACGTGTGTTGAACGCGGAGGTGCCGTCCATTCGGCACTAGATCATCGGTGATTTGGATCACGTCGAGTACGACTTCATCAACCCCGTTCTCTTGAACGCTTCCGCGCGCGATCTACAGGGGTATGTAGATGCACTCCTCTCTCCCTCGTTGCTAGATGACTCCATAGATTGATCTTGGTGATGCATAGAAAATTTTAAAATTCCGCTACGTTCCCCAACAGAAGAGGAGGCGCCAAACCTCCTGGGCAACCATTGCCCGTCGCGTCGGTGGTGGGCCGTGGCCGTGGCGGCCGCCCTCGCTGGGGGGTACGCCAACAGCGGGTCGTTGCCGCCCTCGAGGTTCGTCGGAACGCCCTCGAGGGTGCGGCCGGGGACACCCCACCACAGGTGGCGTCCTCGCTGTTCTTCAGGCCGGCCACCACCGGCGCGCAGTTGGTGGACACCATCCTCTGCTGCTGCAGGCGCTGGAAGTACACCATCCACACCGCTATGTTGTCGACGGCGTACTCGGGGAGGACGAGCTGGGCGTCAGTGAGGGAGGCGCGCACGACGACGACCTCGTCGGCGAAGTAGCCCGGTTTCGCCACGGCGTCAGGCAACAGGGGAATGGGCAGTCCCCCGTTGCTGAGTCTCCATCCCGTTGGCCCGGCGTGCATGTCCGGCGGCGTCGGGATGTTCGCCTGGAACAGGAGCCAAGACTCCTGTTCACGGAGGCCGCAGCCTCATCTCCGGGGAATCGCTCGGCCATCGGGTGAGGGAGGGAGGGAGAGGGAGGGCTCGACGGTGGCGCTTGAGAGAGGGAGGGCTCGACGGCGGCTCTTGGGAGAGGTAGAGGGCAGGCTAGGGCTGGTGTGGCTGGTGTGGCCAGAGACGAGGGAGGTGTAACGCCCGGATATAACTTTCCCAATTTGTACTCCAACTCTTGCCGTTTCCAGCGTTAAGTTATATTTATTTCTCGGGTTCGGGTCTATGTCTCCGTGTGTTGTTTTGTTTGCCATGCATCTCATATCATGTCATCTTGTGCATTGCATTTGCATACGTGTTCATCTCATGCATTCGAGCATTTTCCCCGTTGTCCGTTTTGCATTCCGGCGCTTCGTTCTCCTCCGGTGGTCATTTCTAGCTTTCTTTCGTGTGTGGGGATTAAACATTTCCGGATTGGTCCGAGACTTGCCAAGCAGCCTTGGTTTACTACCGGTAGACCACCTATCAAGTTTCGTACCATTTGGACTTCGTTTGATACTCCAACGGTTAACCGAGGGACCGAAAAGGTCTCGTGTGTGTTGCAGTCCAACACCCCTCCAATTTGGCCCAAAACCCACCAAACTCTGCTCCATGTCCTAGAGCGTTCGATCACGATCGCGTGGCCGAAAACCGCACCTCATTTGGACTCTCCTAGCTCCTCCTATGCCTATAAATAGCCCCCCCATTTTCGGATCTCTCTCCCTCTCCGAAACCCTAGAAAAAAAAACAGATCCCGCCGCCGCCGGACGTGTCCGCGCCAGGCCGGACAACGTCCGCCGCCCCGCCGCCCTCTCAGCACGTGCCACGTGGCACCTCGGTGAACCGCCGCCGCCCGAGGCCCGCAAGCCCGCCGCGAGCCCTCCCCGGCCCGAAGCCGCTT
>NC_057800.1:497409865-497450873 GCF_018294505.1 Triticum aestivum | reverse complement strand
CGTCGCCCCCGCTGGCCGCCGTCCTTGTCTTTGCCGGAGTCGCCTCGGGAGGCGCGCCCGACCCGGTTGCTACAGTGATCCGAAACCCTAGATCCAGATCTGGGTAGTTTTTTTTTCACTAAGTCCTCAGAATTTTTACTCCATATGCCCATGTTCGCGGCTCTATAATTTTGCACCCGTAGCTCCGGTTTATGCATATAGCATATCAAAATGTTCATCTCAGAGAGTACATCATTTCATTCCATTGCACCATTTTCATTTGAGTTCATCTTGATGCCCGAAATGCTGTTAGAAGAGGGCTTCGTGAGTTAATTGTCAGATCTGCTAGTTCATCTTAGACTTTTGTCATTTTTGCCATGATTATTGTGTGCATGCTATGCCTGTGAGTCCTTCATATGTTTTGTTAAGGATTTTGTCTTCTTTGCAGAGGTGCAACCCATGCATTTTTGTGATGTGTGTGGTGACTTGTGCAAGCTTGCAAAGTGAGGCACCCGGTAAATCTGTTTTCAGGGACTTAGTAGTTTTCACTAAGTCTGAGATTATTTAGTTCATGATGCCCTATGTTCGTGTTGTTTCCTAGTTATCCGTGCCTCTTTTGAGAATGATCAGTAAAGGAGTTTTGTTAATCTTGTTATGCTTTATCCATCTATGTCTTTGTTTGTAATTATGGAGCAACATAGCTTGAGTCAATCAAGCTCTACTTTTGCTTCGTGGTGAATCTGGGCAGATCGTCAACTTGTTTGCGATTTTGCCGATGTCATTGTAGTTAATACGTGCATGCTATGCCATTGTTCTTGCTATGTCTAGCTAGAATTTTGTGTCTTCTTAATGGGTGTATGCTTGTCTTGCCATGACTTGCACCGTGATGAGTGCATCGAGCTCGTAAACCTGCCTTCGTGAGTTATGTTTCAGCATGTCCCAGTTTTCACTAAGTCTGAAAACTGATTGTGTTTTAGCTATGTCCGTGGGCTTGTTAGTAAATTTTGTAATCCCTTTTGGCTCAAGGTCACTAAGGTATTTTTTAAGCTTGTTGAGTAGCTCCATGCCATATCTTTCTTTGTCATGATCAGGTCATGTATCATGTTGTTTTGTTGCTCCGAAGTGGGCTATATGATCTGAAATTCCAGACAAGTGTTAATTTCACTAAGTCTGAAATCTGTTTTGCATTTGTGTTTTTACCATGCTTGTTTGAACCTCGTAATTGATGAATTGGCCGTGGCTCAGTGCTAGTATTTTGTTAAGCATCTTGTGTGCATCCCTGCCATGTATTTTGTTGTCATGTTTGGTGGCTGTAGCATGTTCATTTCGTTGCATTTAGATGCCTACTTGCTGTAAATCGCAGACCGGTGTCATTCTTAAATCGCTTGCCATTTCCAAACCGTAACTCCGATTCCGGTGTTCTTTATATCGTTTTCAAGCGATTTCATCTCATCTTTACAGTGGCACCCTTGGAATTCCAAGTTGAGGCCAGCTTCATGCATTTCCTGTCATATCTTGCATTTTGCATCCCACATCGCATCCCGCATAGCATATCATCATTGCATCATGTCGCTTGATCCTTGCACGTGGTTGATTGTATCATTGTTGCTTCTTTATCTTGTTTGGGTAGAGCCGGGAGACGAGTTCGCTAACGAGGAGCCCGTTGAGTTTGCTTTTGAGGATCCAGTCAACTCTGACAACTGTGCAGGCAAGATGATCATACCCTCGAAATCACTTCTATCTTTGTTATGCTAGTTTGCTCGCTCTTTTGATATGCCATTGCTACGATGCCTACCACTTGCTTGTCAGCCTCCTAATTGCCATGTCAAACCTCTAACGCACCATTGTCCTAGCAAACCGTTGATTGGCTATGTTACCGCTTTGCTCAGCCCCTCTTGTAGCGTTGCTAGTTGCAGGTGAAGATTGGAGGTCGTTCCTTGTTGGAACATCTTTTATTTACTTGTTGGGATATCATTATATTGCTATGTTATCTTAATGCATCTATATACTTGGTAAAGGGTGGAAGGCTCGGCCTCTCGCCTAGTGTTTTGTTCCACTCTTGCCGTCCTAGTTTCCGTCATATCGGTGTTATGTTCCTGGATTTTGCGTTCCTTACGCGGTTGGGTTATAATGGGAATCCCTTGAGATTTCGCCTTGATTAAAGCTTTCCAGCAATGCCCAACATTGGTTTTACCATTTGCCACCTAGCCCTTTTCTTTCCCTTGGGTTCTGCAGACTCAAGGGTCATCTTATTTTAACCCCCCGGGCCAGTGCTCCTCTGAGTGTTGGTCCCACTGAGCGATGTCCGAGGCTACCAGGGGCAACTCTGGGCTGGCTTACCCGACGTTTGGCTCATCTGAGTGTGCCCTGAAAAAGAGATATGTGCAGCTCCTATCGGGATTTGTCGGCACATTCGGGCGGTGTTGCTGGTCTTGTTTTAACCTGTCGAAGTGTCTTGAGTTACCGAGATACCGAGTCTGATCGGAACGTCTTGGGAGCAGGTCTATTTCTTCGTTGACCGTGAGAGCTTGTCATGGGCTAAGTTGGGACTCCCCTGCAGGGATTGAACTTTCGAAAGCCGTGCCCGCGGTTATGGGTAGATGGGAATTTGTTAATGTCCGGTTGTAGATAACTTGAACCTTAAATGATTAAAATGAATCAACTGGGTGCGTTACCGTGATGGCCTCTTCTCGGCGGAGTCCGGGAAGTGGACACAGTGTTGGAGTAATGTTTGCGCAGGTTGTCCTCTAGCTTCTCGCTCGTGCCTTGCCTCCTCTTCTTGCTCTCTTTTGCGAATAAGTTAGCCACCATACTTGCTAGTCGCTTGCTGCAGCTCCACTCATATATTGCCTTATCCTTCCTATAAGCTTAAATAGTCTTGATCGCGAGGGTGCGAGATTGCTGAGTCCGTGTGGCTCACAGATACTATAACTCCAGATGCAGGGCCCGATGATTCCGCTCCAGGAGACGCGTATGAGCTCAAGTGGGAGTTTGACGAAGACTCTCAACGATACTATGTTTCCTTTCCCGATGATCAGTAGTGGTGCCCAGTTGGGGTGATTGGGACCGTGTCGCATGTTGGGTTCTCTTTCATTTTGGCTCCGTAGTCGGGCCTTGAGTGTATAGTTGATGTGATGTTAATTTATGCACTTGATTGACGTGGCGAGTGTAAGCCAACTATGTTATCTTCCCTTTTATTATTACATTACATGAGATGTTTGTGAAGATTGCCTAACTTGCGACATATGCCTTCAATGCGATTATGTCTCTAAGTCGTGCCTCGACACGTGGGAGCTATAGTCGCATCGAGGGTGTTACAGGAGGTCATCGCTTATAAAGCGGCGCCGCCCCATGTGTACGCATGCGAGGGAGGGGAGGCGTCGGCGCGCCGTCCCATGATGCGCCGCCCGTGAGGAATCAATGGTAATGCTGACGGGCGGTAGCCTTGCCATTGATTCCCTGCAGGAAACCGAGGCGTTCGGGAAAGACGACGCGCGGTGTCGTTGACGCGGCGGGCCCGCGGCTTTTTGGCGCCAAAACCGCTTGTCCCGGCGCCTCCCAGCGCGCCGGGTTCGGCCTGGATCCGCCGGTGCTAAATTCGGCCCAGGCCGGCGAAAATCGGGCTCCTGGGGCGTGACTGGGCCGATTTTTCATTGTCGGCACAAAAAAATCGCGTGGGGAGGTTTTCCTGGGGACGTGGCTGGAGATGCTCTTATCGTGCGGGGAAGAGTGGGATCACAGGAGGGGAGCAGAGGGTATCGAATGAGGTGGTCGAACCATCACGACTTTTCATCCCCTTTAATATTAGACAAGTTAAGACGAGTGGCAGTAAGATGAGCATTACGCATGACCCTGCTCTCCTACAATTGTATGCTTCGCTGACTTCTTAAGCCCTTCCAAATCGTCTAGGAACTTTCTGGCGCTGGAAACCTGGTCGTCCAGCACCTGCTGAATCATCAGTTCCACGGTAGAGAGCGCATCGTCCACCTTCTTCCTCTCAACCTCAATTGCACGGCGCATCTGGTACAAGTATTCTTCGAGCAGATTCTTTGCTTCCGCCCTCTCCCTCTTCTCCGCATCTTCTGCCATGTACTCCGCTGCCTCCTCGGCCATCCTCGCGATCTCCTCGCTGCTTAGCTGCCCTTTGTCCATGAACCTCATCTGGTGCCTACGCTTGGTCGCCTTGTCTGTCGCATACACTGTCAGGACGCCGTCGGCATCGATGTCGAAGCACACTGAAATCTGGCGCTTGGCTCCGGTGTGCGCTCCATCACCATGATGGACAACCGAAAGCTTGAGCTCTCCGAGCAACCTGTTCTTCCTTGCAGTGGCGTTCTCCCCTTGAAACACCGAGATAACGACACTTCTCTTCTGATGGGGCTGGAGGGAAACGATCTGCTCCCTCCTGATAGGAATGGTGGTGTTCTTTGGGACGATCACGGTCATGATGCCATCTCCGGACGCTTCCACGCCGAGCGAGTGCGGCGTGGCGTCCAGCAGGAACAGGTCCAGCAAGTCACCGGCGGGCACGCGGCTGGCCATGGCGCTCAGGATGGCAGCTCCACGGGCCACCGCCTCCTCGGGAATGATGTCTGGGCAGAGCTCTTTCCCGTCGAACAAGTCCTGAAGCATACGCCGCACGCGGGGGATTCGAGTGGACCCGCCGACGAGGAAGACGTCGTGCACATCGCTCCTCCGGATCTTTGCGTCGCTGAGGCACTTTTTGATGGGGTCCAAGCACTTGCAGAACAGGTCTAAGTTGAGGTCCTCGAACTGATCGCGGGTGATGGCCGTGCGGAAGTCGATGCCGTCGAGCAAACAGTCGATCTCGATGGCAGCCCAGGTCGCCGACGAGAGCGTCCTCTTCGCGTGCTCGCAGGCTGTTCTCAGCCTCACCAGAGCCCTCGCGTTGCCACTGACATCTTTTTTGTACTCTGTCTTGAACTGGTCGACCAAGTACTCCACCATGCGGCTGTCGAAATCCTCACCGCCGAGTTGGGGCTCACCGGCGGTTCCCAGGACCGTGATCTTGCTCGCCGCAACCGCGAGGAGCGCCACGCTGGTGGTACCACCTCCAAGGTCGAAGACGAGCACGTTTTTCGCCTCCGTGCTTTCGTGGAGGCCGTAGGCGATGGCCGCGGCCACGGGCTCGTGGACGACGCCGATGACGTTCAGCCCCGCGACGGCGAAGGCGTCCTTGGTTGCGCGGCGCTGCAGGATGTCGAACGACACGGGGACCGTGACCACGGCGTCCGTGACGGGGGCGCCGAGGTAGGCCACGGCGTCCCCCTTCATCTTCGCGACGAGCATCGAGCCGATCTCCTCAGCGGCAACTAGCTTCGGCTTGCGCTTGTAGCTCGCCGCGATCATTGGCTTGTCGCGGCGGCCGGCGATGACCTTGAACGGCCACAGCCTCGTGTCGGCCTGCACGGACGCGTCGCCGAATCTCCTTCCCATCAATCGCTTGGTACCTAGCACACAGAACCGGTTAGCCATTCGAGAAGCCGAGACAATGTTCAGAACAGAAAAAGAGATCGTGTGCACTCACCGAAGATGGTGTTGGCGGGGTTCCGGGCGGCCTGGTTCTTGGCCGCGTCACCGACGAGCCTCTCCGTGTCGGTAAACGCGACGAATGACGGCGTTGTCCGGCCGCCGTGTTCGTTGGTTACCATCTCCACGCGGCCCTGCCGGCACACGCCGACGCACGACCACGCCGTCCCGAGGTCGATGCCCATCACGGCGCTGCCCAGGTCATCACCGGTCTCCGTCATCGCAAATGAAGGGAGCTGAAGAGATGCACTTGCCGACGAGAGGCAACGCCAAACAACTGATGAGACTAATTTAATACTGATGGGAGCTCTGGGAAGATAAACCGAAAAGGTTGCACTACTCCACGAAGAGACGGCGCATCGATCTCTACAAAGCTCGTAATATCCGTAATAAAAGCACCGTGTGCATTCGTTTTTTTGATCACGTAGCTCAATCACGGAAAACGATTGGAATCAAAACAGAGCTATCGTGACCCTAAAAAAAAGCAGATCTATCGTGGGCCATGTATGGGTGATTCCAGCTCTTCAGGTCACGCCAGGCTGGTCACACTTGGAAGTAGTAACTTATACCAGTGTCAAGCATATGACATTAGTCTAAATTGTTATTTTTATAGTGCAAAATAATATAGTAGTACTACATCCATCCTGGTTTATTGGTCTCCCTTATATTTTGTATCAAAATTAGACCATAAATTTAACTATTAAAATGTAATTATATGTCATAAAAAATTATATCGTTGGATTTGTCTTCAAACATAGTTTCCAATGATATTATTTTTGCTATATATAACTTATAGTTATTAATTAAAATAAAGGTCAAAATATGACCCTAAATAAGAGGGAGGCTAATAAACCAGGACGGATGTAGTAGTATCATAGGTGGCTTCATTTATTAGCTTGTAGACTCATTTTATTTTGGGAAACGCTATGTTACAGTAAGATACTAACTCCGTCATGATTTATAAGTTCCCTTTGCATTTTGTGCCTAATTTTGACTATAGATTTAACTAACAAAATATTAATGCATCATCGAAAATTGTATCGCCGGATTCGTATTTGAACATAGTTTTCAATTATATTTTTTTTTGTGACATGCATTAATATTTTATTAGTTAAATTTCAGGTCAAACTTTGGCACAAAATACAAAGGGGACTAATAAACCATGACGGAGGTAGTATTACGTTACAACTTTTCACTAATTACTGACCACATAAGCAAAAATTTCTTGAAATGCGATGTATTACTAGCTAAGTTACTCCCACTATGACTAGCCAGCTTTAGAAAAGCACCGGGAACACGGGGAAATGGATCCAAGCTTGTACAAACCTCATGTGCACTAGTATTCAAAAGATTCCATGATTGGGATTAAGCACGATAAATAGACATTGGACACTATGAGTAACATCACATTATGGGATTAAACATAAATTTGCCACTTATGTTTTTTTAAGAGTACACAATCACATAGTCTTATGCACAAATCTCAAACACATTGCCACTTCTCCTTTGTTCTAGACTCCTCTATGCAATAATTCTTCCACAATTTTTTTCATCTATATTGAACTACCATTTTTCATTTGGTTCAAGGCGACGGCAGTACTCCCTCTGTAAAAAAAATGATCTTTTAGATCATCGCTTTAGTGATCTAAACAATCTTACATTTTTTTATGGAGGGAGTACCTTTTAAAAGTATGTTGTTTTCATATTTTCAATACCATGCTATCTCTGAATATTTTATAGCTATAATCTGATTGCGACTATGATGGTGTGCGCAAATTAATCTATGTTTTGTGACTTAGAATTTTTCACATTTGCATTTTATAATGTGTTCTGGCAATATTTGGGTGTACTTTGGTTATCTAGTCTTTTACGTGTGATGCAAGTATAACTTGCTACTCCCTGTGTCAGTGACCTAAAACATCCTACATTAGCTTACAGAGGGAGTAGTTGGCAATCATATGAAAACATAATAGTTGACCAAGTTATCTTAGTAATGCTTAATTATTTTGTTTCTTAGTTGAGAGATATTGGTGTTGGGAACATTGCATGAAAAACAATTTTTTTCTACAAATTCACCCAAGATCAATCTAGGAGATGCTAGCAACGAGTGGAAGTGTGTCTACATACCCTTATAGACCGAAAGCGGAAACGTTCAACGAACATGGTTAATGTAGTCATACTCTTCACAACCCAATCCGATCGAGCGCCGCACGAACGCCACCTCTAAGTTATGCACACGTACGACTCGGTGATGTCTCCTACTTAATCCAACAAGCGAGGGGGGGGAGGTAGATGGGATCTAGGCCAGCAGGACGGTGTGGTGGTGGTTATGGTGGAGCTCCGACAGGGCATCGCCAAGCGCTAGCGGAGGAGGAGATGTAGGAAAAGAGGGAGGGTGGCGGCCAAGGCTTCGAGTGGTGGCGCCCAACCCCTCCTTCTCTATATATAGGGGGTGAGGGGTGCAGCCATGTCGGCCACCCTCCAAGCCAGGGCGACGCCCCCCTCCCCGTCGGTGCTAAAACCAACATATCTCGGGTAGGGGTCCCAAACTTGATGGTCAGAGCTAGATGGTAACAGGGAGAGTAGGACCACGATGTTTTACCATGGTTCAGGCCTCTCTTGATGAGGTAAAACCCTACGTCCTCCTTCTTATAGATTGATTGTAATGGGGTAAAGTACAAATTGATCTACCTCGAGATCGTATGAGTTTATCTAAGCTCTAAACCTTGCGAATGTGAATACATGTCCTATGGACTAAACCCCACGGCTTATATAGATGCTGGGGGTGCCTAGGGTTTACACATGGTTGGTTACAATGTAGGGATAAACATGCCAACTATTCAAAACACGCTTGAAGTGTACGCCAAGCCTCCAGGAGATCTTCGTATTGATTACATCGAAGGGCAGTGCCAATATGGCCATGTCAACAATCTTCAATGGGTCATAGGCCCGACCCATCACTGGCGGGCCAACGTGGCAAACGCCCCCTGATCCAAGACATCAACTGTAGCCCATGAACTAGTCTTCAAGCCCAGGATGTTGGGTATCTTCTTCCAGATGACTTTATGAGCTTGAGCCTTCGGCTTCGTAGGCGAGTTCCATCCTCCTTGTTGGCTTTCGATTCCGAGGTCATGCTCGGCTCTGATGTCTTCTTGGCTTCCCTAATCATCACCATGTGTCTTGGTGTCCATCAAATAGAGGGGGGATCTTTTGACGAGTCCTTTTAGGTATAGTAATTTCACAAAACATGGTATTCCTACCTACTTAGCCGTGAAAGAAGGCCCCACCAGATCCAAAACCGGACCCGATAGCTTAATGGCAACCCGTTACGGTCGATGCCACATGTCGGTCACCCTTGACGAAAGCACTTTTATGACGCGTGATTTATCATCATGGAAGTGGACACTTTCGTGATGATAATTTTGGTAATGTCATGGAACACTTCTATGACATCATAGGTATGACTATCTTCATCCTGTCATAAAATCGTCATGGATGTACATGCATGACAGAAAACATGACCTACTGTGACAAACACGTATCATCACGAAAGTGTATTTTTTTGTAGTGTGGGTTGAATACTCTACCCTCGAAAATTGTTGCGATCCCCTATACTTGTGGGTTATCAGGGGCTCTCCGACGAACCTTCTCATACCCTGGCATCGCCAGAGATGTTCTGACCGTGGCATTCCCTTCCTCGTGCATGGCAGTGGTCTTCGGTGAGCTTTAGCTCCGGCGAGAGGGCTCTAATTGAGCTGGCTCGAGGGGTGGGTGAGGTTAGTGGAGTGAGGCGAGGCCAGTGGTGGCGGCGGTTGGGCTTAAGGAGTCATGGGTGGAGTGAATTGAGCTAGGCTTGCCATCGGCAGAGCTTCGCCGTGGAGAGAGGCGGAAGGCGCAATAGCATGAGGGCGGTAGCCGATAATGGTAAGGGAGGAGAATAAGTGGTGCAAGTTGGATTGGACTCCGGGGGTCTCCTTTTATAGGCCGAAGGATGGCCAAGGGTCCTGGCTCCATAGTGATCGACGTTGATGGCCAGCTGGGCCTGCGCCAGACTACGACTAGCTTGGTCGGGGGTCAGGCGAGCGCTAGGAGGTCAGGAGGAAGCCGCTAAGGTCCTCTACACCGGCCTATGTGTCGCGATGTCGCGCGGGTCATGGTTGAACAGTGGGCGGAGCCACGGGCACGCTCGGCGAAGGGGCAGGCAGGACGACGTGGGCTGGTTGCTAGGTGATACGTCTCCAATGTATCTATAATTTTTGATTGTTACATGCTATTATAGTATCAATTTTGGATGTTTTATATGTAACTATATATCATTTTTTGGGACTAATCTATTAACTTAGTGCCAAGTGCCAAGTGTTAGTTGTTATTTTTTGCCAGTTTTTTTGTTTCCAGGAAATCACTACCAAACAAAGTCTAAATGCAACGAAAGTTTTTTACTCTTTTTTTACATAAGAGACCCTAGAAGCTTCGGGAGGAGGCCAGAAGGTGAAGGGGTAGGCCACAAGGCACATGGGCGCGCCCAGGGGGTAGACGCGTCCATGTGGCTTGTGGGCCCCTCGTTCCTCGTTTGACCTAATTCCAACTCTATAAATTCTCTAAAATCGGGAAACCAACAAAGAGCCACCCAAAATACCTTTTTGCCGCTGCAAGCTTCTGTTCTTGCAAGATCCCATCCGGAGGCCTTTTCCGGCACTCTGTCGGAGGGGAAATCAATAAAAGAGGGCCTCTACATCAACCTTGTTGCCCTTCCGATGATGTGTGAGTAGTTTACCACAGACCTATGGGTCCATAGCTAGTAGCTTGATGGCTTCTTCTCTCTCTTTGATTTTCAATACAATGTTCTTGGATATCTATTCGTTATAATCCTTTTTTGCGGCGTGTTTGTTGGGATCCGATGAATTATGGTTTTATGTGAAGGAAATATGCCCTAGAGGCAATAATAAAGTTATTATCTATTTCCTTATATCATGATAAGTGTTTATTATTCATGCTAGAATTGTATTAACCGGAAACATAATACATGTGTGAATACATAGACAAACAGAGTGTCACTAGTATGCCTCTACTTGACTAGCTCATTAATCAAAGATGGTTATGTTTCCTAACCATAGACAAAATAGTTGTTATTTGATTAATGGGATCACATCATTAGTTGAATGATCTGATTGACATGACCCATTCCATTAGCTTAGCACCCGATCGTTTAGTATGTTGCTATTGCTTTCTTCATGACTTATACATGTTCCTATGACTATGAGATTATGCAACTCCCGTTTACCGAAGGAACACTTTGGGTGCTACCAAACGTCACAACGTAACTGGGTGATTATAAAGGAGTACTACAGGTATCTCCAAAGGTAGATGTTGGGTTGGCGTATTTCGAGATTAGGATTTGTCACTCCGATTGTCGGAGAGGTATCTCTGGGCCCTCTCGGTAATGCACATCACATAAGCCTTGCAAGCATTACAACTAATATGTTAGTTGTGAGATGATGTATTACGAAACGAGTAAAGAGACTTGCCGGTAACGAGATTGAACTAGGTATTGGATACCGACGATCGAATCTCGGGCAAGTAACATACCGATGACAAAGGGAACAACGTATGTTGTTATGCGGTCTGACCGATAAAGATCTTCGTAGAATATGTAGGAGCCAATATGGGCATCCAGGTCCCGCTATTGGTTATTGACCGGAGATGTATCTCGGTCATGTCTACATTGTTCTCGAACCGTAGGGTCCGCACGCTTAAAGTTATGATGACAGTTATTATGAGTTTATGCATTTTGATGTACCGAAGTCTGTTCGGAGTCCCTGATGTGATCACGGACATGACGAGGAGTCTCAAAATGGTCGAGACGTAAAGATTGATATATTGGAAGCCTATATTTGGACATCGGAATCGTTCCGGGTGAAATCGGCATTTTTCCGGAGTACCGGGGGGTTACCGGAACCCCCCGGGGGTTTATTGGGCCTACATGGGCCTTGAGGGAGAAGAGAGAAGGAGGCAAGAGGTGGCCGCGCGCCCCTCCCCTTCCTAGTCCGAATAGGACAAGGGAAGGGGGGCGGCGCCCCCCCCCCCTTTTCCTTCCTCTCTTCCACCTCTTTCCCCTCTCTCCTTGTCCAACTAGGAGTCCTACTCCCGGTGGGAGTAGGACTCCCCCTTGGCGCGCCCACCTTGGCCGGCCGCCCCCTCTCCCTGGCTCCTTTATATACTAAGGCAAGGGGCACCCTAGAACACACAAGTTGATCCTCGTGATCGTTCCTTAGCCGTGTGCGGTGCCCCCTGCCACCATATTCCACCTCGGTCATATCGTTGTAGTGCTTAGGCGAAGCCCTGCATCGGTAGAACATCATCATCGTCACCACGCCGTTGTGCTGACGGAACTCTTCCCCGAAGCTTTGCTGGATCGGAGCCCGGGGAGCGTCATTGAGTTGTACGTGTGCTAAGAACTCGGAGGTGCCAGAGTAATGGTGCTTGGATCGGTCGGATCGGGAAGAAGACGTACGACTACTTCCTCTACATTGTGTCAACGCTTCCGTTGCGATCTACAAGGGTACGTAGATCATACTCTCCCCTCTCGTTGCTATGCATCACCATGATCTTGCGTGTGCGTAGGAAAATTTTGAAATTACTACGTTCCCTTACAGTGGCATTCGAGCCTAGGTTTTATGGTTTGATGTTATATGCACGAGTAGAACACAAGTGAGTTGTGGGCGATATAAGTCATACTGCCTACCAGCATGTCATACTTTGGTTCGGCGGTATTGTTGGACGAGACGACCCGGACCGACATTACGCGTACGCTTACGCGAGACCGGTTCTCCCGACGTGCTTTGCACATAGGTGGCTTGCGGGCGACGGTCTCTCCAACTTTAGTTGAACCGAGTGTGGCTACGCCCGGTCCTTGCGAAGGTTAAAACGGAGTCAAATTGACAAACTATCGTTGTGGTTTTGATGCGTAGGTGAGATTGGTTCTTACTTAAGCCCGTAGCAGCCACGTAAAACTTGCAACAACAAAGTAGAGGACGTCTAACTTGTTTTTGCAAGGCATGTTGTGATGTGATATGGTCAAGGCATGATGCTAAATTTTATTGTATGAGATGATCATGTTTTGTAAGCGAGTTATCGGCAACTGGCAGGAGCCATATGGTTGTCGCTTTATTGTATGCAATGCAATCGCGATGTAATGATTTACTTTATCACTAAGCGGTAGCGATAGTCGTGGAAGCATAAGATTGGCGAGATGACAACAATGCTACGATGGAGATCAAGGTGTCGCACCGGTGACGATGGTGATCATGACGGTGCTTCGGAGATGGAGATCACAGGCACAAGATGATGATGGCCATATCATATCACTTATATTGATTGCATGTGATGTTTATCTTTTATGCATCTTATCTTGCTTTGATTGACGGTAGCATTATAAGATGATCTCTCACTAAATTATCAAGAAGTGTTCTCCCTGAGTATGCACCGTTGCCAAAGTCCATCGTGCCCAGACACCACGTGATGATCGGGTGTGATAAGCTCTACGTCCATCTACAACGGGTGCAAGCCAGTTTTGCACACGCAAAATACTCGGGTTATACTTGACGAGCCTAGCATGTGTAGATATGGCCTTGGAACACGGAGACCGAAAGGTCAAGCGTGAATCATATAGTAGATATGATCAACATAGCGATGTTCACCAATGAAACTACTCCATCTCACGTGATGATCGGACATGGTTTAGTTGATTTGGATCACGTGATCACTTAGAGGATTAGAGGGATGTCTATCTAAGTGGGAGTTCTTAAGTAATATGATTAATTGAACTTAAATTTATCATGAACTTAGTCCCTGATAGTATCTTGCTTGTTTATGTTGATTGTAGATAGATGGCTCGTGCTAGAATCGGGACTTCAACGACGTTTTGAACGTCATGGAGCATATGAGATGTTCCAGGAGTTGAAGTTAATATTTCAAGCAAATGCCCGGATTGAGAGATATGAAGTCTCCAATAAGTTCTACAGCTACAAGATGGAGGAGAACAGTTTTGTTATTGAGCATATACTCAAAATGTCTGGGTATAATAATCACTTGATTCAATTGGGAGTTAATCTTCCAGATGATTGCGTCATTGACAGAATTCTCCAATCACTGCCACCAAGCTACAAGAGCTTCGTGATGAACTATAATATGCAAGGGATGAATAAGACTATTCCCGAGCTCTTCGCAATGCTGAAAGCTGCGGAGGTAGAAATCAAAAAGGAGCATCAAGTGTTGATGGTCAACAAGACCACTAGTTTCAAGAAAAAGGGCAAAGGAAAGAAGAAGGGGAACTTAAAGAAGAACGGCAAACAAGTTGCTGCTCAAGAGAAGAAACCCAAGTCTGGACCTAAGCCTGAAACTGAGTGCTTCTACTGCAAGCAGACTGGTCACTCGAAGCGGAAGTGCCCCAAGTATTTGGCGGATAAGAAGGATGGCAAGGTGAACAAAGGTATATGTGATATACATGTTATCGATGTGTACCTTACTAGAGCTCGCAGTAGTACCTGGGTATTTGATACTGGTTCTGTTGCTAATATTTGCAACTCAAAATAGGGACTACGGATTAAGCGAACACTGGCAAAGGACGAGGTGACGATGCGCGTGGGAAATGGTTCCAAAGTCGATGTGATCGCAGTCGGCACGCTACCTCTACATCTACCTTCGGGATTAGTATTAGACCTAAATAATTGTTATTTGGTGCCTGCTTTGAGCATGAACATTATATCTGGATCTTGTTTGATGTGAGACGGTTATTCATTTAAATCAGAGAATAATGGTTGTTCTATTTATATGAGTAATATCTTTTATGGTCATGCACCTTTGAAGAGTGGTCTATTTTTCATGAATCTCGATAGTAGTGATACACATATTCATAATGTTGAAGCCAAAAGATGCAGAGATGATAATGATAGTGCAACTTATTTGTGGCACTGCCGTTTAGGTCATATCGGTGTAAAACGCATGAAGAAACTCCATACTGATGGGCTTTTGGAACCACTTGATTATGAATCACTTGGTACTTGCAAACCGTGCCTCATGGGCAAGATGACTAAAACACCGTTCTCCGGTACTATGGAGAGAGCAACGGATTTGTTGGAAATCATACATACAGATGTATGTGGTCCGATGAATATTGAGGCTCGTGGCGGATATCGTTATTTTCTCACCTTCACAGATGATTTAAGCAGATATGGGTATATCTACTTAATGAAACATAAGTCTGAAACATTTGAAAAGTTCAAAGAATTTCAGAGTGAAGTTGAAAATCATCGTAACAAGAAAATAAAGTTTCTACGATCTGATCGTGGAGGAGAATATTTGAGTTACGAGTTTGGTGTACATTTGAAAAATTGTGGAATAGTTTCGCAACTCACGCCACCCGGAACACCACAGCGTAATGGTGTGTCCGAACGTCGTAATCGTACTTTGTTAGATATGGTGCGATCTATGATGTCTCTTACAGATTTACCGCTATCGTTTTGGGGTTATGCTCTAGAGACGGCCGCATTCACGTTAAATAGGGCACCATCAAAATCCGTTGAGACGACGCCTTTTGAACTATGGTTTGGCAAGAAAACAAAGTTGTCGTTTCTTAAAGTTTGGGGCTGCGATGCTTATGTGAAAAAGCTTCAACCTGATAAGCTCGAACCCAAATCGGAGAAATGTGTCTTCATAGGATACCCAAAGGAGACTGTTGGGTACACCTTCTATCACAGATCCGAAGGCAAGACATTCGTTGCTAAGAATGGATCCTTTCTAGAGAAGGAGTTTCTCTCGAAAGAAGTGAGTGGGAGGAAAGTAGAACTTGACGAGTTAACTGTACCTGCTCCCTTATTGGAAAGTAGTACATCACAAAAAACTGTTTCAGTGACACCTACACCAGTTAGTGAGGAAGCTAATGATGATGATCATGAAACTTTGGATCAAGATACTACTGAACCTCGTAGATCAACTAGAGTGAGATCCGCACCAGAGTGGTACGGTAATCCTGTTCTGGAAGTCATGCTACTAGATCATGATGAACCTACGAACTATGAAGAAGCGATGGTGAGCCCAGATTCTGCAAAATGGCTTGAAGCCATGAAATCTGAGATGGGATCCATGTATGAGAACAAAGTATGAACTTTGGTTGACTTGCCCGATGATCGGCAAGCAATTGAGAATAAATGGATCTTCAAGAAGAAGACTGACGCTGACGGTAATATTACTGTCTATAATGCTTGACTTGTTGCAAAAGGTTTTCGACAAGTTCAAGGGATTGACTATGATGAGACCTTCTCACCCGTAGCGATGCTTAAGTCTGTCGGAATCATGTTAGCAATTGCCGCATTTTATGATTATGAAATTTGGCAGATGGATGTCAAAACTGCATTCCTGAATGGATTTCTGGAAGAAGAGTTGTATATGATGCAACCAAAAGGTTTTGTCGAAACAAAGGGAGCTAACAAAGTATGCAAGCTCCAGCGATCCATTTATGGACTGGTGCAAGCCTCTCGGAGTTGAAATAAACGCTTTGATAGTGTGATCAAAGCATTTGGTTTTTATGCAGACTTTTGGAGAAGCCTGTATTTACAAGAAAGTGAGTGGGAGCTCTGTAGCATTTCTGATATTATATGTAGATGACATATTACTGATTGGAAATAATATAGAATTTCTGGATAGCATAAAGGGATACTTGAATAAGAGTTTTTCAATGAAAGACCTCGGTGAAGCTGCTTATATATTAGGCATTAAGATCTATAGAGATAGATCAAGACGCCTGATTGGACTTTCACAAAGCACATACCTTGACAAAGTTTTGAAAAAGTTCAAAATGGATCAAGCAAAGAAAGGGTTCTTGCCTGTGTTACAAGGTGTGAAATTGAGTAAGACTCAAAGCCCGACCACTGCAGAAGATAGAGAGAAAATGAAAGATGTTCCCTATGCTTCAGCCATAGGCTCTATCATGTATGCAATGCTGTGTACCAGACCTGATGTGTGCCTTTCTATAAGTTTAGCAGGGAGGTACCAAAGTAATCCAGGAATGGATCACTGGACAGCGGTCAAGAACATCCTGAAATACCTGAAAAGGACTAAGGATATGTTTCTCATATATGGAGATGACAAAGAGCTCATCGTAAAAGGTTACGTTGATGCAAGCTTTGACACTGATCCGGACGATTCTAAATCGCAAACCGGATACGTGTTTACATTAAACGGTGGAGCTGTCAGTTGGTGCAGTTCTAAACAAAGCGTCGTAGCGGGATCTACATGTGAAGCGGAGTACATAGCTGCTTCGGAAGCAGCAAATGAAGGAGTCTGGATGAAGGAGTTCATATCCAATCTAGGTGTCATACCTAGTGCATCGGGTCCAATGAAAATCTTTTGTGACAATACGGGTGCAATTGCCTTGGCAAAGGAATCCAGATTTCACAAGAGAACCAAGCACATCAAGAGACGCTTCAATTCCATCCGAGATCTAGTCCAGATGGGAGACATAGAGATTTGCAAGATACATACGGATCTGAATGTTGCAGACCCGTTGACTAAGCCTCTTCCACGAGCGAAACATGATCAGCACCAAGGCTCCATGGGTGTTAGAATCATTACTGTGTAATCTAGATTATTGACTCTAGTGCAAGTGGGAGACTGAAGGAAATATGCCCTAGAGGCAATAATAAAGTTATTATCTATTTCCTTATATCATGATAAATGTTTATTATTCATGCTAGAATTGTATTAACCGGAAAAATAATACATGTGTGAATACATAGACAAACAGAGTGTCACTAGTATGCCTCTACTTGACTAGCTCATTAATCAAAGATGGTTATGTTTCCTAACCATAGACAAAATAGTTGTTATTTGATTAATGGGATCACATCATTAGTTGAATGATCTGATTGACATGACCCATTCCATTAGCTTAGCACCCGGTCGTTTAGTATGTTGCTATTGCTTTCTTCATGACTTATACATGTTCCTATGACTATGAGATTATGCAACTCCCGTTTACCGGAGGAACACTTTGGGTGCTACCAAATGTCACAACGTAACTGGGTGATTATAAAGGAGTACTACAGGTGTCTCCAAAGGTAGATGTTGGGTTGGCGTATTTCGAGATTAGGATTTGTCACTCTGATTGTCGGAGAGGTATCTCTGGGCCCTCTCGGTAATGCACATCACATAAGTCTTGCAAGCATTACAACTAATATGTTAGTTGTGAGATGATGTATTACGGAACGAGTAAAGAGACTTGCCGATAACGAGATTGAACTAGGTATTGGATATCGACGATCGAATCTTGGGCAAGTAACATACCGATGACAAAGGGAACAATGTATGTTGTTATGCGGTCTGACCGATAAAGATCTTCGTAGAATATGTAGGAGCCAATATGGGCATCCAGGTCCTGCTATTGGTTATTGACCGGAGATGTATCTCGGTCATGTCTACATTGTTCTCGAACCGTAGGGTCCGCACGCTTAAAGTTACGATGACAGTTATTATGAGTTTATGCATTCTGATGTACCGAAGTCTGTTCGGAGTCCCGGATGTGATCACGGACATGAAGAGGAGTCTCTAAATGGTCGAGACGTAAAGATTGATATATTGGAAGCCTATATTTGGACATCGGAATCATTCCGGGTGAAATTGGCATTTTTCCGGAGTACCGGGGGGTTACCGGAACCCCCCCGGGGGTTTATTGGGCCTACATGGGCCTTGAGGGAGAAGAGAGAAGGAGGCAAGAGGTGGCCGCGCGCCCCTCCCCTTCCTAGTCCAAATAGGACATGGGAAGGGGGGCGGTGCCCCCCCCCTTTTTCCTTCCTCTCTTCCACCTCTTTCCGCTCTCTCCTTGTCCAACTAGGAGTCCTACTCCCGGTGGGAGTAGGACTCCCCCTTGGCGCGCCCACCTTGGCCGGCCGCCCCCTCTCCTTGGCTCCTTTATATACCGAGGCAAGGGGCACCCTAGAACACACAAGTTGATCCTCGTGATCGTTCCTTAGCCGTGTGTGGTGCCCCCTGCCACCATATTCCACCTCGGTCATACCGTTGTAGTGCTTAGGCGAAGCCCTGCGTCGGTAGAACATCATCATCGTCACCACGCCGCTGTGCTGACGGAACTCTTCCCCGAAGCTTTGCTGGATCGGAGTCCGGGGAGCGTCATCGAGCTGTACGTGTGCTAAGAACTCGGAGGTGCCGGAGTAACGGTGCTTGGATCGGTCGGATCGGGAAGAAGACGTACGACTACTTCCTCTATGTTGTGTCAACGCTTCCGTTGCGATCTACATGGGTACGTAGATCATACTCTCCCCTCTCGTTGCTATGCATCACCATGATCTTGCGTGTGCGTAGGAAAATTTTGAAATTACTACGTTCCCCTACATTATGATCAGATAATGTATGAATATTATTTGAGTCTTCTCTAAACTCTTTTATGTATGATTATTATAGCTCTATATCTCTCTTCGATCTATCAGTTTGGGTTGGCCGACTAGATTGATTTATCTTACCATGGGAGAGGTGGTTTGTGATGGGTTCGATCCTGCGGTGCTCAATCCCAATGATACAAAGGGACATGACACGTATTTGTATCGTTGCCATTAAGGATAAAACAACGACGTTTATTCATATTGGTTGGATTTACTTTGTCTACGTCATTTCATCGTGCTTAAGGCGTTACTCCGTTCTTTATGAACTTAATACTCTAGATGCATGCTGGATAGCGGTCGATGTGAGAAGTTGGAATATAGTAGGTTTAACACCAATATAAATTAATAATGAGTTCATTACAGTACCTTGAGGTGTGATTTGTTTTCTTATACTAACGGAGCTCATGAGATTTTCTGTTGAGTTTTGTGTTGTGAAGTTTTGAAGTTTTGGGTAAAGATTTGATGGATTTTGGAATAAGGAGTGGCAAGAGCCTAAGCTTGGGGATGACCAAGGCACCCCAAGGTAAAATTCAAGGACAACCAAAAGCCTAAGCTTGGGGATGCCCCAGAAGGCATCCCCTCTTTCTCTTCTTCCATCGGTAACTTTACTTGAGGCTATATTTTTATTCACCTCATGATATGTGTTTTGCTTGGAGCGTCTTGTATGATTTGAGTCTTTGCTTTTTAGTTTACCACATTATCCTTGCTGTACACACCTTTTGGGAGAGACGCACATGAATCGGAATTTATTAGAATACTCTATGTGCTTCACTTATATCTTTTGAGCTAGATAGTTATGCTCTAGTGCTTCACTTATATCTTTTACAACACGGTGGTGGTTTTATTTTATAGAAATTATTGATCTCTCATGCTTAACTTATATTATTTGAGTGTCTTTTAGAACAGCATGGTAATTTGCTTTGGCTATAAAATTAGTCCTAATATGATAGGTATCCAAGATGGGTATAATAAAAACTATCATAAAAAGTGCATTGAATACTATGAGAAGTTTGATACTTGATGATTGTTTTGAGATATGAAGATGGTAATATTAGAGTCGTGCTAGTTGAGTAGTTGTGAATTTGACAAATACTTGTGTTGAAGTTTGCAAGTCCCATAGCATGCACGTATGGTAACCGCTGTGTGACAAATTTGAAACATGAGGTGTTCTTTGATTGTCATCCTTATGAGTGGCGGTCGGGGACGAGCGATGGTCTTTTCCTACCAATCTACCCCCCTAGGAGCATGCGCGTAGTGCTTGGTTTTTGATGACTTGTAGATTTTTGCAATAAGTATGTGAGTTCTTTATGACTAATTTTGAGTCCATGGATTGTACGCACTCTCACCTTTCCATCATTGATAGCCTCTTCGGTACCGTGCATTGCCCTTTCTCACCTTAAGAGTTGGTGCAAACTTCGCTGGTGCGTCCAACCCCCGTGATATGATATGCTCTATCAAACATAAACCTCCTTATATCTTCCTCAAAACAGCCACCATACCTACCTATTATGGCATTTCCATAGCCATTCCGAGATATATTGCCATGCAACTTTCCACCGTTTCATTTATTATGACACGCTTCATCATTGCCATATTGCCTTGCATGGTCATGTAGTTGACATCGTATTTGTGGCAAAGCCACCATGCATAATTTATCATACATGTCACTCTTGATTCATTGCCCATCCCGGTACACCGCCGGAGGCATTCATATAGTCATATCTTGTTCTAGTATCGAATTGTAATCATTGAGTTGTAAATAAATAGAAGTGTGATGATCATCATTATTAGAGCATTGTCCCATGTGAGGAAATTAAAAAAAATAGAAAGGCAAAAAATGAAGGCCGAAAAAAGAGAAAAAAGAGAGAAAAAGAGAGAAGGAGCAATGCTACTATCCTTTTTCCACACTTGTGATTCAAAGTAGCACCATGATCTTTATGACAGAGAGTCTCTCATTTTGTCACTTTCATATACTAGTGGGAATTTTCATTATAGAACTTGGCTTGTATATTCCAACAATGGGCTTCCTCAAATGCCCTAGGTCTTCGTGAGCAAGCAAGTTGGATGCACACCCACTTAGTTTATTTTGTTGAGCTTTCATACATTTATAGCTCTTGTGCATGAATTGCACGACAATCCCTACTCCTTGCATTTACATCAATGGTGGGGAACGTAGTAATTTCAAAAAAATTCCTACGCACACGCAGGATCATGGTGATGCATAGCAATGAGAGGGGAGAGTGTCGTCCATGTACCCTCGTAGACCGTTGAGCGGAAGTGTTATGACAACGCGGTTGATGTAGTCATACGTCTTCACGATCGACCGATCCTCAGTACCGAATGTACGGCACCTCCGCGTTCAGCGCACGTTCAGCTCGGTGATGTCCCGCAAACTCACAATCCAGTAGAGCTTGGGGAAGCGTTTTGTCAGCACGACGCGTGGTGACGATGTTGACGAAGCTACCGTGGCAGGGCTTCGCCTAAGCACCGCTACAGTATGACTGAGGTGGATTATGGTGGAGGGGGGGCACCGCATACGGCTGGGAGAGATCTTTGTGATCAACTTGTGTGTCTAGAGGTGCCCCGTGCCCCTGTATATAAAGGAGCAAGGGGGAGGTCGGCCGACCCTTGTTGGTGCGCCAGGAGGAGGAATCCTCCTCCTAGTAGGAGTAGGATTCCCCTCTTTCCTACTCCTACTAGGAGGGGGGAAGGAAGGGAGAGAAAGAGAAGGAAAGGAGGGCGCCCCCCCCCTCTCCTAGTACAATTCGGACCAGAGGGGAGGAGGCGCGCTGCCTGCCCTAGGTTGGCCCCTCTCTCTTTCCCTTATGGCCCAACAAGGCCCATTAGCCCCTGGGGGTTCCGGTAACCCCTCTGGTACTCCGGTAAAATCCTGATTTTACCCGGAACTCTTCCGATGTCCAAATGTAGGCTTCCAATATATCAATCTTCATGTCTCGACCATTTCGAGACTCCTCATCATGTCCATGATCACATCTGGGACTCCGAACTACCTTCGGTACATTAAAACATATAAACTCATAAAACCGATCGTCACAGAACTTTAAGCGTGCGGACCCTACGGGTTCGAGAACTATGTAGACATGACCGAGACATGTCTCCGGTCAATAACCAATAGTGGAACCTGGATGCTCATATGGGTTCCTACATATTCTACGAAGATCTTTATCGGTCAAACTGCATAACACTATACGTTGTTCTCTTTGTCATCGGTATGTTACTTGCCCGAGATTCGATCGTCGATATCCCAATACCTAGTTCAATCTCGTTACCGGCAAGTCTCTTTACTCGTTTCGTAATGTACTATCCCACAACTAACTCATTAGGTGCATTGCTTGCAAGGCTTATAGTGATGTGCATTACCGAGAGGGCCCAGAGATACCTCTCCGACAATCGAAGCGAAAAATCCTAATCTTGATCTATGCCAACTCAACAAGTACCATCGGAGACTCCTGTAGAGCACCTTTATAATCACCCAGTTACGTTGTGATGTTTGGTAGCACACAAAGTGTTCCTCCGGTATTCGGGAGTTGCATAATCTCATAGTCATAAGAACATGTATAAGTCATGAAGAAAGCAATAGTAGTAAACAAAAACCATCAAGTGCTCAGCTAACGGAATGGGTCAAGTCAATCACATCATTCTCCTAATGATGTGATACCATTGATCAAATAACAACTCATGTCTATGGTTTGGAAACTTAACCATCTTTGATCAATGAGCTAGTCAAGTAGAGGCATACTAGTGACACTATGTTTGTCTATGTATTCACACATGTATTATGTTTCCGGTTAATACAATTCTAGCATGAATAATAAACATTTATCATGAAATAAGGAAATAAATAATAACTTTATTATTGCCTCTAGGGCATATTTCCTTCAGTCTGCCACTTGCAGTAGAGTCAATAATCTAGATTACACAGTAATGATTTTAACACCCATGGAGCCTTGGTGCTGATCATGTTTTGCTCGTGGAAGAGGCTTAGTCAACGGGTCTACAACATTCAGATCTATATGTCTTGCAAATCTCTATGTCTCCCACCTAGAATTGATCCCGGATGGAGTTGAAGCGTCTCTTGATGTGCTTGGTTCTCTTGTGAAATCTGGATTCCTTTGCCAAGGCAATTGCACCAGTATTGTCACAAAAGATTTTCATTGGACCCGATGCACTAGGTATGACACCTAGATCAGATATGAACTCCTTCATCCAGACTCCTTCATTTGCTGCTTCCGAAGCAGCAATGTGCTCCACTTCACATGTAGATCCCGCCACGACGCTTTGTTTAGAACCGCTCCAACTGACAGCTCCACCGTTCAATATAAACACGTATCCGGTTTGCGATTTAGAATCATCCGGATCAGTGTCAAAGCTTGCATCAACGTAACCATTTACGATGAGCTCTTTGTCACCTCCATAAACGAGAAACATATCCTTGGTCCTTTTTAGGTACTTCAGGATGTTCTTGACCGCTGTCCAGTGATCCACTCCTGGATTACTTTGCTACCTCCCTGATAGACTAATAGCAAGGCACACATCAGGTCTGGTACACAGCATCGCATACATGATAGAGCCTATGGCTGAAGCATAGGGAACACTTTTCATTTTCTCTCTATCTTCTGCAGTGGTCGGACACTGAGTCTTACTCAACTTCACACCTTGTAACACAAGCAAGAACCCTTTCTTAGCTTGATCCATTTTGAACTTTTTCAAAACTTTATCAAGGTATGTGCTTTGTGAAAGTCCAATTAAGCGTCTTGATCTATCTCTATAGATCTTGATGCCCAATATATAAGCAGCTTCACGGAGGTCTTTCATTGAAAAACTCTTATTCGAGTATCCTTTTATGCTATCCAGAAATTCTATATCATTTCCAATCAACAATATGTCATCCACATATAATATTAGAAATGCTACAGAGCTCCCACTCACTTTCTTGTAAATACAGGCTTCTCCAAAAGTCTGTATAAAATCATATGCTTTGATCACACTATCAAAACGTTTATTCCAACTCTGAGAGGCTTGCACCAGTCCATAAATGGATTGCTAGAGCTTGCACACTTTGTTAGTACCCTTTGGATCGATAAAACCTTCAGGTTGCATCATATACAACTCTTCTTCCAGAAATCCATTCAGGAATGCAGTCTTTACATCCATTTGCCAAATTTCATAATCATAAAATGCGGCAATAGCTAACATGATTCGGACGGACTTAAGCATCGCTACTGGTGAGAAGGTCTCATCGTAGTCAACTCCTTGAACTTGTCGAAAACCTTTCGCAACAAGTCGAGCTTTATGGATAGTAACATTACCATCAGTGTCAGTCTTCTTTTTAAAGATCCATTTATTCTCAATGGCGTGCCGATCATCGGGCAAGTCAACCAAAGTCCACACTTTGTTCTCATACATGGATTCCATCTCAGATTTCATGGCCTCAAGACATTTTGCGGAATCTGGGCTCATCATCACTTCCTAAAAGTTCGTAGGTTCGTCATGGTCAAGTAACATGACCTCCAGAACAGGATTACCATACCACTCTGGTGCGGATCTTGCTCTGGTTGACCTACGAGGTTTGGTAGTAACTTGATCTGAAGTTTCATGATCATCATCATTAGCTTCCTCACTAATTGGTGTAGGTGTCACAGGAACCGGTTTCTGTGATGAACTACTTTCCAATAAGGGAGCATGTATAGTTACCTCATCAAGTTCTACTTTCCTCCCACTCACTTCTTTCGAGAGAAACTCCTTCTCTAGAAAGGATCCATTCTTAGCAACTGTAGCGACCCGACCCGAATGGATCAAGTGCTCTGTGCTCCGGTGTCATCCCTGGATCAGTAATGCTGACACCGCACAGTACATCGAAGGATTTATAGTAGAGTGGCAATCACACACTTATTACATCGTTGTCTCAAAGAGAACTTATTACAATAAATATGGCTTAAGGCCATCTAATAACGATAACAGCGGAAGACTCGGAAGATAAATGGGTCCATCAACTCCAACGGCATCACTGAGTATAGAACCACGACCTAAAAACACCTTACTCGTCATCTGAAAAGTCTGCAACATGAGAAGTTGCAGCCCGAAAACGGGTCAGCACATGGAATATGCTGGCAATGTAACACATAGAGAGTAATGGAATGAAACAGCTATACTATATGCATATATGGCTGGTGGAAAGCTCTATGGTTACAGTTTTGCGTAAAGCCAGTTTTTCCCTACTGCAAAGGAATAAATTTATTTAACTATCATGGTAGTTGTTAAACATCGAGAATGGTTGACAGCATTCCGATCCCAATTAAGTGAACAATTAAAACCCAACAACATTAATTAGAAGTAACATGATGAGATTCACATGATATTCAAGTACTAGATACTCAAGTTGTCCATAACCGGGGACACGGCTAATCATGATTAGTTTGTACACTCTGCAGAGGTTTGCGCACTTTTCCCCACAAGACTCGATCACCTCCGTTTGGTTTCTCACACTACAAGGTGTTTGAGAAACGGATGACCGAGACACAGTCTTTCAGAAGCGCTAGCACCTTACATGTGGGTAGACCGGTACACCTACTTTCCCCTACATCTGCTAGTCTACCCGTAAGAGTTCGCACAACTTAGTCAACTATGCCAGAGCCCATAATGGCTTGTGGCTGCACACAGAAGTTACTAGCATGAATGATCTTATGATCCCTTTGAGCCTGGGTGGCGGTCCGAAAAAAAACAGACAAGTCCTGATAGACATCAGGTGCCTCAATCCACCCAGATGTGTGTTTAAGTTGCCACCTTAGATAAACCATTAAAATTATCAACTCACATCTGTCATGAATATCACTCACCCAATCCACGTCTACTAGCATAGCATGGCATAAATAGCAAGCGTAGAAGTAACTCCCAAAGGTTTCATAATAAACAGGTAATAGGTACTACCTCATCTACTTCCCATCCCACAATTTAATTAGATCCTAATCATGCAATGTGAGAGGATTGATCTAATGCAATAAAACATGGGTTGTAGAAAAGGTATGATCAAAGTGTTACTTGCCTTGCTGATGATCCGCGAGACCTAGGGTTTCGAAGTAACAAGCGGCGCAATCCGGGTGATCTATCGCAGACAAACAACAAGCACACAATAAGTACTCATCTAATGCACAGGAAAAACTCGAACAAGAGAACAAACCAGAAAGTTCAACTTAAGAACTCCGGTTGCAAAGAAAGAAAGAACCGAACAAAGAAACGGAAAACAAACGGCGGAAGAAAACAACTCGGTTCTAGCAAGTTGAAACTAGGTCAATTTTTACCGGGGAAAAACTTGTTTAAGTTGATTAGACGGAACGGCGGTTTCGAAACGAAACTCCAGGCGCTTGAATCACCTGATTCCGATAAACGAGCGAGAAGAAAGACTAGAACGAAAATCGGATCTGAGATCGCGATCTCGAAATAAATCTGACGAAAAGAAAGAGACGAACGGTTAAACGAACGGGCGTTGTTAACCGGGAAAAATCGGTGATCACGTTCATTGAGACGAACGGTCCGAAAGAAGAACGAAAACCGATCTAGGGTTTTCGGAAAAGAAACAGAAAAAGAAACGGAAAACCGATCTAGGGTTTCGGAAGAAAACTGAAACAAAAACCGAAAGAAAAAGAAAAGAATCGGAGAGAAAACGGAACGGTTCTTTTAGGAAAAACCGGACCGGGGAAGAAAAAAGAGAGGCGCGGCTACCTTGGGAGGCGGGCTCCGGGCGGCGGCGGCTAAGGGCGGCGGCGGCGGCTTAGGCGCGGGGCGGCGCGGCTAAGGCGGCGGCTTGGGGCTGCGCGCTGCTGCTTGCTGCGGCTTAGGAGGAGAGGGGCTTGGGGTTTTTATGTGAGGAGAGGGGGGTGTTGGTATTTATATAGGTGAGGGGAGAGGAGACTTGGGGTAGGGGGCAAGCAAAAGAAAAAGAAACAAGGAAAGAGGGGGGGCTAACCGGCCTAGAGTCCCGCTGGGACTCGGCCTAGAGCGAGAGGCGGCGGCTGCCTCGCCTGGCGCCTGGCGCGCGCGCGGCTGGGGCTGGGGCCTGGCCGGCCGGCCTGCTGGCTGGGCCTTGGCCCAAGGCGCTGCGAAGATTTTTTTTATATCGGTTTCGCGCGCAGAAAAACAAAAGAAAGAAAATCTAAACGAACTCCAAAATTCCTAAGGTAAATTTTCCCTGACTCCTAAAAATGAGTCGAACAAAATGAACTTTACTCCGGACCTAAAATGCAATTTTTGAAAACACGCATTTTTTCCTATCCAAATAAAATGCGAATAAACTCCGGCAAAACCAAAATTTGATTTATTCATTAAATCTTCATTTTTCCTAAGTTTGGGAAAAGTCATATTATTTCCCTCTCTCATATTTTTGATATTGGAAAAATTATTGAAGATGAAATAAATAAACCAAATGATCCTCTTTTCAAATTCGAGAAAACTCTCAAATATGAAAATAACGAAATCTCCAACTCTCTCCGAAGGTCCTTGAGTTGCGTGAAATTTCTAGGATCAACCAAAATGCAAGAAAAATATGTTATGCATGATGATCTAGTGTATAACATTCCAAATTGAAAATTTGGGATGTTACAGCAACGAATGTCTTGCCTTCAGATCTGTGATAGAAGGTGTACCCAACAGCTTCCTTTGGGTATCCTATGAAGACACATTTCTCCGATTTGGGTTCGAGCTTATCAGGTTGAAGCTTTTTCACATAAGCATCGCAGCCCCAAACTTTAAGAAACGACAACTTTGGTTTCTTGTCAAACTATAGTTCATAAGGCGTCGTCTCAACGGATTTTGATGGTGCCCTATTTAACGTGAATGCAGCCGTCTCTAAAGTATAACCCCAAAACGATAGCGGTAAATCAGTAAGAGACATCATAGATCGCACCATATCTAGTAAAGTACGATTACGACGTTCAGATACACCATTACGCTGTTGTGTTCCGGGTGGCGTGAGTTGCGAAACTATTCCGCATTGTTTCAAATGTAGACCAAACTCGTAACTCAAATATTCTCCTCCACGATCAGATCGTAGAAACTTTATTTTCTTCTTACGATGATTTTCCACTTCACTCTGAAATTCTTTGAACTTTTCAAATGTTTCAGACTTATGTTTCATTAAGTAGATATACCCATATCTGCTCAAATCATCTGTGAAGGTGAAAAAATAACGATACCCGCCGCGAGCCTCAATATTCATTAGACCACATACATCAGTATGTATGATTTCCAACAAATCCTTTGCTCGCTCCATAGTTCCGGAGAATGGCGTTCTAGTCATCTTGCCCATAAGGCATGGTTCGCAAGTAACAAGTGATTCATAATCAAGTGATTCCAAAAGTCCATCAGTATGGAGTTTCTTCATGCACTTTATACCAAATATGACCCAAACGCCAGTGCCACAAATAAGTTGCACTATCATTATCAACTCTGCATCTTTTGGCTTCAACATTATGAATATGTGTATCACTACTATCGAGATTCAACAAAAATAGACAACTCTTCAAGGGTGCATGGGCATAAAAGATATTACTCATATAAATAGAACAACCATTATTCTCAGATTTAAATGAATAACCATCTCGCATCAAACAAGATCCAGATATAATGTTCATGCTTAACGCTGGAACCAAATAACAATTATTTAGGTCTAAAACTAATCCCGAAGGTAGATGTAGAGGTAGTGTGCCGACGGCGATCACATTGACTTTGGAATCATTTCCCACACGCATCGTCACCTCGTCCTTAGCCAGTCTTCGCTTAATCCGTAGTCCCTGTTTTGGGTTGCAAATATTAGCAACAGAACAAGTATCAAATACCCAGGTGCTACTGCGAGCTTTGGTAAGGTACACATCAATAACATGTATATCACATATACCTTTGTTCACCTTGCCATCCTTCTTATCCGCCAAATACTTGGGACAGTTCCGCTTCTAGTGACCAGTCTATTTGTAGTAGAAGTACTCAGTCTCAGGCTTAGGTCCAGACTTAGGTTTCTTCTCCTAAGCAGCAACTTGTTTGCTGTTCTTCTTGAAGTTCCCCTTCTTCTTCCCTTTACCCTTTTTCTTGAAACTGGTGGTCTTGTTGATCATCAATACTTGATGCTCCTTCTTTATTTCTACCTCCGCTGCCTTTAGCATTGCGAAGAGCTCAGGAATTGTTTTATTCATCCCTTGCATATTATAGTTCATCACGAAGCTTTTGTAGCTTGGTGGCAGTGATTGAAGAACTCTGTCAATGACACTATCAACGGGAAGATTAACTCCTAGTTGAATCAAGTGATTATGATACCCAGACATTTTGAGTATATGATCACTGACAGAACTATTCTCCTCCATCTTGCAGCTATAGAACTTATTGGAGACTTCATATCTCTCAATCCGGGAATTTGCTTGAAATATTAACTTCGACTCCTGGAATATCTCATATGCTCCATGATGTTTAAAACATCGCTGAAGTCCCGGTTCTAAGCCGTAAAGCATGGCGCACTGAACTATCGAGTAGTCATCAGCTTTGCTCTGCCAGACGTTCATAACATGTGGTGTTGCTCCTGCAGCAGGTTTGGCACTCAGCGGTGCTTCCAGGACGTAATTCTTCTGTGCAGCAATGAGGATAATCCTCAAGTTACGGACCCAGTCTGTGTAATTGCTACCATCATCTTTCAACTTTGCTTTCTCAAGGAACGCATTAAATTCAACGGAACAACAACACGGGCCATCTATCTACAATCAACATAGACAAGCAAAATACTATCAGGTACTAAGTTCATGATAAACTCAAGTTCAATTAATCATATTACTTAAGAACTCCCACTTAGATATACATCCCTCTGATCATCTAAGTGATCACATGATCCAAATCAACTAAACCATGTCCGATCATCACGTGAGATGGAGTAGTTTTCAATGGTGAATATCACTATGTTGATCATATCTACTATATGATTCACGCTCGACCTTTCGGTCTCAGTGTTCCGAGGCCATATCTACATATGCTAGGCTCGTCAAGTTTAACCTGAGTATTGTGCGTGTGCAAAACTGGCTTGCACTCGTTGTAGATGAACGTAGAGCTTATCGCACTCGATCATCACGTGGTGTCTCAGCACGGCGAACTTTGGCAACGGTGTATACTCAGGGAGAACACTTTTACCTTGAAATTTAGTGAGAGATCATCTTATAATGCTACCGTCAAACAAAACAGAATAAGATGCATAAAGGATAAACATCACATGCAATCAATATAAGTGATATGATATGTCCATCATCATCTTGTGCTTGTGATCTCCATCTCCGAAGCACCGTCATGATCACCATCGTCACCGGCGTGACACCTTGATCTCCATCGTAGCATCGTTGTCGTCTCGCCAACTATTGCTTCTACGACTATCGCTACTGCTTAGTGATAAAGTAAAGCAATTACAGGGCGATTGCATTGCATACAATAAAGCGACAATCATATGGCTCCTGCCAGTTGTCGATAACTCTGTTACAAAACATGATCATCTCATACAATAAATATATCATCATGTCTTGACCATATGACATCACAACATGCCCTGCAAAAACAAGTTAGACATCCTCTACTTTGTTGTTGCAAGTTTTACGTGGCTGCTACGGGCTGAGCAAGAACCGTTCTTACCTACGCATCAAAACCACAACGATAGTTCGTCAAGTTAGTGATGTTTTAACCTTCTCAAGAACCAGGCGTAGCCACACTCGGTTAAACTAAAGTTGGAGAAACTAACACCCACCAGCCACCTATGTGCAAAGCACGTCGGTAGAACCAGTCTCGCGTAAGCGTACACGTAATGTCGGTCCGGGCCACTTCATCCAACAATACCGCCGAACCAAAGTATGATATGCTGGTAAGCAGTATGACTTGTATCGTCCACAAATCACTTGTGTTCTACTCGTGCATATAACATCTACACATAAAACCAGGCTATGATGCCACTGCTGGGGAACGTAGTAATTTCAAAAAAAATCCTACGCACACGCAGGATCATGGTGATGCATAGCAACGAGAGGGGAGAGTGTCGTCCACGTACCCTCGTAGACCGTTAAGCGGAAGCGTTATGACAACGTGGTTGATGTAGTCGTACGTCTTCACGATCGACCGATCCTCAGTACCGAACGTACGGCACCTCCGCGCTCAGCACACGTTCAGCTCGGTGACGTCCCGCGAACTCACGATCCAGTAGAGCTCGGGGAAGAGTTTCGTCAGCATGACAACATGGTGACGATGTTGATGAAGCTACCGTGGCAGGGCTTCACCTAAGCACCGCTACCGTATGACCGAGGTGGATTATGGTGGAGGGGGGCACCGCACACGGCTGGGAGAGATCTTTGTGATCAACTTGTGTGTCTAGAGGTTCCCCCTGCCCCTGTATATAAAGGAGCAAGGGGGAGGCTGGGCGGCCCTTGTTGGTGCGCCAGGAGGAGGAATCCTCCTCCTAGTAGGAGTAGGATTCCCCTCTTTCCTACTCCTACTAGGAGGGGGAAAGGAAGGGAGAGAAAGAGAAGGAAAGGGGGGCGCCCCCCTCTCCTAGTCCAATTCGGACCAGAGGGAAGGGGGCGTGTTGCCTGCCCTAGGCCAGCCCCTCTCTCTTTTCTTTGTGGCCCAACAAGGCCCATTAGCCCCCGGGGGGTTCCGGTAACCCCTCCGGTACTCCGGTAAATCTCGATTTTACCCGGAACTCTTCCGATGTCCAAATATAGGCTTCCAATATATCAATCTTCATGTCTCTACCATTTCGAGACTCCTCGTCATGTCCGTGATCATATCCTGGACTCCGAACTACCTTCGGTACATTAAAACATATAAACTCATAAAATCGACCGTCACAGAACTTTAAGCGTGCGGACCCTACGGGTTCGAGAACTATGTAGACATGACCGAGACATGTCTCCGATCAATAACCAATAGTGGAACCTGGATGCTCATATGGATTCCTACATATTCTACGAAGATCTTTATCGGTCAAACCGCATCACACTATACGTTGTTCCCATTCACATCGGTATGTTACTTGTCCGAGATTCGATCGTCGGTATCTCGATACGTAGTTCAATATCGTTACCAGCAAGTCTCTTTACTCGTTCCATAATGAATCATCTCGTGACTAACTCATTAGTTACATTGCTTGCAAGGCTTATAGTGATGTGCATTACCGAGAGGGCCCACAGATACCTCTCCGACAATCGGAGTGACAAATCCTAATCTTGATCTTTGCCAACTCAACAAGTACCATCGGAGACACCTGTAGAGCACCTTTATAATCACCCAGTTACGTTGTGGCATTTGGTAGCACACAAAGTGTTCCTCCGGTATTCGGAGTTGCAGAATCTCATTGTCATAAGAACATGTATAAGTCATGAAGAAAGCAATAGAAGTAAACAAAAACGATCAAGTGCTAAGCTACCGGAATGGGTCAAGTCAATCACATCATTCTCCTAATGATGTGATTCCATTGATCAAATAACAACTCATGTCTATGGTTTGAAAACTTAACCATCTTTGATCAATGATCTAGTCAAGTAGAGGCATACTAGTGACACTATGTTTGTCTATGTATTCACACATGTATTATGTTTCCGGTTAATACAATTCTAGCATGAATAATAAACATTTATCAGGAAATAAGGAAATAAATAATAACTTTATTATTGCCTCTAGGGCATATTTCCTTCAATCAATTGATGGGCATCTCCATAGCCCGTTAATTAGCTGCGTCAATGTGAGACTTTCTCCTTTTTGTCTTCTCCACACAACCCCCATCATTATATTCTATTCCACCCATAGTGCTATGTCCATGGCTCACGCTCATGTATTGTGTGAAAGTTGAAATATTTGAGATTACTAAAGTATGAAACAATTGCTTGGCTTGTCATTGGGGTTGTGCATGATGAGAGCATTTTTGTGTCATGAAAATGAATCATAGCCAAACAATATGATTTTGTAGGGATAAGCTTTCTTTGGCCATGTTATTTTGAGAAGACATAATTGCTTAGTTAGTATGCTTGAAGTATTATTATTTTTATGTCAATATTAAACTTTTATCTTGAATCTTTTGGATCTGAACATTCATGCCACAATAAAGAAAATTACATTGAGAATTATGCTAGGTAGCATTCCACAACAAAAATTCTGTTTTTATCATTTACCTACTCGAGGACGAAGAGGAATTAAGCTTGGGGATGCCTGATACGTCTCCAACGTATCTATAATTTTTGATTGTTCCATGCTATTATATTATCTGTTTTGGATGTTTAATGGGCTTTAATATACCTTTTTATATTATTTTTGGGACTAACCTACTAACCAAAGGCCCAATGCAAATTGTTTTTTTGCCTATTTCAGTGTTTCGCAAAGAAGGAATATCAAACGGAATCCAAACGGAATGAAACCTTCGAGGGAGTTATTTTTGGAACAAACGTGATCCAGGGAACTTGGAGTGGACGTCAAGAAAGAAGCAAGGAGGCCACAAGGCTGGAGGGCGCGCTCAGGGGGGTAGGCGCGCCCCTCACCCTCATGGGCCCCTCGCAGCTTCACCGACGTACTTCTTCCTCCTATATATACCCTATTGGGGAACGTAGTAATTTCAAAAATTTCCCTACACACATGCAAGATCATGGTGATGCATAGCAATAAGAGGGGATAGTATCGTCCACGTACCCTCGTAGACCGTAAGTGGAAGAGTTATGAGAACGCGGTTGATGTAGTTGAACATCTTCACGATCCGACCGATCCAAGTACCGAATGCACGTCACCTCTGAGTTCAGCACACGTTCAGCTCGATGACGTCCCACGAACTCCGATCCAACAGAGCTCACAGGAGAGTTTCGTCAGCACGACGGTGTGATGACGGTGATGATGTTGCTACCGATGCAGGGCTTCTCCTAAGCACCGCTACGATATGATCGAGGTGGATTATGGTGGAGGGGGGCACCGCACACGGCTAAGGGATCAATGATCAACTTGTGTGTTCTAGGGTGCCCCCTTGCCCCCGTATATAAAGGAGCTAGGGGGGAGGCCGGCCGGCCCCTGTAGGGCGTGCGAGGAGTCCTCCTCCTAGTAGGAGTAGGACTCCCCTTTCCTACTCCTACTAGGAGGAGGAAAGGAAGGGGGAAGGAAAGAAGGAAGGAGAGGGAGGAAAGGAGGAAAGGGGAGCCGGCCCCCTAGTCCAATTAGGTTTGGGCTAGGGGGGCCTCGCGCCCTGCCTCCTCTCTCCCACCACTTGGCCCATGAGGCCCAAAACTTCTTCCACGTATTCCCGTAACTCTTCGGTACTCCGAAAAATACTCGAATCACTCGGAACCTTTCCAACGTACGAATATAGTCGTCCAATATATCGATCTTTATGTCTCTACCATTTCGAGACTCCTCGTCATGTCCCCGATCTCATCCGGGACTCCGAACTACCTTCGGTACATCAAATCACATAAACTCATAATACCGATCGTCAGCAAACGTTAAGCGTGCGGACCCTACAGGTTCGAGAACTATGTAGACATGACCGAGACATGTCTCCGGTCAATAAACAATAGCGGAACCTGGATGTTCATATTGGCTCCTACATATTCTACAAAGATCTTTATCGGTCAAACCGCATAACAACATACGTTGTTACCTTTGTCATCGGTATGTTACTTGCCCGAGATTCAATCGTCGGTATCCCAATACCTAGTTCAATCTCGTTACCGGCAAGTCTCTTTACTCGTTCCGTAATGCACTATCCCGCAACTAACTCATTAGTTACATTGCTCGCAAGGCTTATAGTGATGTGCATTACCGAGAGGGCCCAGAGATACCTCTTCGACAATCGGAGTGACAAATCCTAATCTTGATCTATGCCAACTCAACAAGTACCATCGGAGACACCTGTAGAGTACCTTTATAATCACCCAGTTACGTTGTGACGTTTGGTAGCACACAAAGTGTTCCTCCGGTAATCGATAGTTGCATAATCTCATAGTCATAGGAACATGTATAAGTCATGAAGAAAGCAATAGCAGTAAACTAAAACGATCAAGTGCTAAGCTAACGAAATGGGTTAAGTCAATCACATCATTCTCCTAATGATGTGATCCCATTTATCAAATGAAAACTCATGTCTATGGTTAGGAAACATAACCATCTTTGATCAACAAGCTAGTCAAGTAGAGGCATACTAGTGACACTATGTTTGTCTATGTATTCACACATGTATTTGTTTCCGGTTAATATAATTATAGCATGAATAATAAACATTTATCATGAAATAAGGAAATAAAATAACTTTATTGTTGCCTCTAGGGCATATTTACTTCACACCCATATACCCCGAAAACATCCAGGAGCACCACGAAACCCTATTTCCACCGCCGCAACCTTCTGTACCCGTGAGATCCCATCTTGCGGCCTTTTCTGGCGCTCCGCCGGAGGGGGAATCGATCACGGAGGGCTTCTACATCAACACCATAGCCTCTCCGATGATGTGTGAGTAGTTTATCACAGACCTTCGGGTCCATAGTTATTAGCTAGATGGCTTCTTCTCTCTCTCTTTGGATCTCAATACAAAGTTCTCCTCGATTCTCTTGGAGATCTATTCGATGTAATTCTTTTTGCGGTGTGTTTGTTGAGATTCGATGAATTGTGGGTTTATGATCAAGATTATCTATGAACAATATTGGATTCTTCTCTGAATTCTTTTATGCATGATTTAATATCTTTGCATGTCTCTTCGAATTATCAGATTGGTTTGGCCTACTAGATTGATCTTTCTTGCAATGAGAGAAGTGCTTAGCTTTGGGTTCAATCTTGTGGTCTCCTTTCCCAGTGACAACAGGGGAAGCAAGGCACATATTGTATTGTTGCCTTCGAGGATAAAAAGATGGGGTTTATATCATATTGCTTGAGTTTATCCCTCTACATTATGTCATCTTGCCTAATGCGTTACTCTGTTCTTATGAACTTAATACTCTAGATGCATGCTGGATAGTGGTCGATGTGTGGAGTAATAGTAGTAGATGCAGAATCGTTTTGGTCTACTTGTCACGGACGTGATGCCTATATACATGATCATGCCTAGATATTCTCATAACTATGCGCTTTTCGATTAATTGCTCGATAGTAACTTGTTCACCCACCGTAGAATTTGCTATCTTGAGAGAAGCAACTAGTGAAACCTATGGCCCCCGCGTCTATCTTCGATCACATTATTTTCCTATCTACTTGCTATTTCCATAGTTGTTTATTTTGCAATCTTTATTTTCCAATCTATACAATAAAAATACCAAAAATATTTATCTTATTATCTCTATCAGATCTCACTTTTGTAAGTAAACGTGAAGGGATTGACAACCCCTTTATCGCGTTGGTTGCGAGGTTCTTATTTGTTTATGCAGGTATTAGGGACTTGCGTGTTACATCCTACTGGATTGATACCTTGGTTCTCAAAACTGAGGAAAATACTTACGCTACTTTGCTGCATCACCCTTTCCTCTTCAAGGGAAAACCAACACAAGCTCAAGAGGTAGCTAGAAGGATTTCTGGCGCCGTTGCCGGGGAGGTTCACACCAAGTCAAGTCAAGATTTGATCTCCCGCCAACGTGTGGATTTCTGGCGCCGATACCAAGTACCCATTACAAACTCTTATCCCTCACATTACATTATTTGCCATTTGCCTCTCGTTTCCCTCTCCCCCACTTCACCCTTGCCGTTTTATTCGCCCTCTTTTTCGTTCGCCTCTCTTCTGTTCGCCCTTTTTCTTGCTTCTTGTGTGTCTGTGTGTTAGATCGTTGGTTTTGCTATCATGGCTAGTCCTTCTATCATTGTTAGTACTCCTGATCATGAAGTTCTCAATTTTAAACAAAGGGAGGGAGAAAATTTAAAAGTTGCTTGGTATAGAATTTGCAATGCTCAGAATGGATCCACTAGGAAGCAATCCACTTCCATTCTTCTTCGCAATTTTTATGTAGGCATCACCACTTGGAATAGATATATTCTTGATACCATTACCGGAGGGAATTTTTTGGGTAGCCATACTTTTGATTCTTATAATGTTATGATAGATTTGTTTGGGCTACCACCTCTCTTGGTTAATGAAACTATTTTAACTCTAGAACATGTGATGCAAAGGCTTGAAATTATTGAAAATAAAGTTGCCACTGTAGAGTTGATTGAGAATTTGGATAAAAATATCCACAACCAGATTACCCAATATGGATCTAAGGTAGGAGTTACTCTGAAATTTTTTAAAGAAAAAACCCATAGTTAACGAAAAGATAGATCAAGATTCCACAAGAATTGATAAACTTGAGGACATTATTACCAACTTAGGGTCTGCCTTTTCTTCCGTGAAAAATACTCCAAATACTCCTACTACTAGAGTTGCCAAGTTTATGTATGTGCCTAAAAATTAAAAGGGTGAATCTTTTGGTAAGGAAAATGCGGATCTCAAATCAATAAGTGTTCACCCCAACTTTTTCACTATCATTAAGGAACCTTTTGCTACAAATGAATTTCTTGATTTCTTGCCTAGGAGTTTGATCATTAATAAAAAGAAGGAAACTCCTAAGGGTTATAAGTGTTCTATTGAATTGCCTACCAAAGATCACAATACCTAGATCTATTCTTGCCTTTATGCCTAGCTAGGGGCGTTAAACGATAGCGCTTGTTGGGAGGCAACCCAATTTTATTTTTGTTTCTTGTTTCTTGTTCCTGTTTAGTAATAAATAATTAATCTAGCTTCTGTTATGATTGTGTTTTTATGTTTTAATTAGTGTTTGTGCCAAGTAGAACCTTTGGGAAGACTTGGGGGAAGTCTTTGCGATCTTGCTGTAAAAAGCAGAAACTTTAGCGCTCACTAGATTTGATGCCATTTTTTGCCGGAGAGTGAGATTAGGTTGATTCTTTTTGAAAATGATTAATAGACAAATTCCTCACGTTCACCAATTTATTTCAGAACTTTTGGGGTTACAGAAGTATTCAAAACCTACAGATTACTACAGACTGTTCTGTTTTTGATAGATTCTGTTTTTCGTGTGTTGTTTGCTTATGTTGATGAATCTATGGCTAGTATCGGGGGGTATGAACCATAGAGAAGTTGGAATACAGTAGGTTTAACACCAATATAAATAAAGAATGAGTTCATTACAGTACCTTGAAGTGGTGGTTTGTTTTCTTATACTAACGGAGCTCATGAGATTTTCTATTGAGTTTTGTGTTCTGAAGTTTTTAGTAGCAAAGTAGTACGATAGTAACGGTAAGAGTGGCAATAGTAGCACTAGCAGTTTTGTAGTTATTGTAACAGTAGCAACGACAAAACTAACTTAGCAAGATCAATATGTGAAAGCTCGTAGGCATTGGATCAGCGATGGATAATTGTGTTGGATAATATTCATCATGTAGCAGTCATAACCTAGGGCGACACCGAACTAGCTCCAATTCATCAATGTAATGTAGGCATGTATTCCGTATATAGTCATACATGCTTATGGAAAAGAACTTGCTTGACATATTTTGTCCTACCCTCCCGTGGAAGCGGGGTCCATAAGGAAACTAAGGGTTATTAAGGCCTCCTTTTAATAGAGATCCGGAACAAAGCATTAGCACTTAGTGAATACATGAACTCCTCAAACTACGGTAATCACCGGAAAGAATCCCAATTATTGTCACCTTAGGGTATGCGGATCATAAATTGTAATAGGTGTCTACAACTTGCAAGATAAGATCAAGAACACACACATATATTCATGAAAACATAATAGGTTCAGATCTGAAATCATGGCACTTGGTCCCTAGTGGCAAGCGTTAAGCATAGGCAAAGTCATAGCAACATCAATCTCAGAACATAGTGGATACTAGGGATCAAGTCCTAACAAAACTAACTCGATTACATGATAAATCTCATCTAACCCATCACCGTCCAGCAAGCCTACGAAAGAATTACTCACTCCCGGCAGCGAGCTTCATGAAATTGGTGATGAAGGAAGGTTGATGATGACGAAGCGATGGAATCCACCCTCCGGAGCCATGAACGACTCCAGATCTGTCCTCTCGATGAAGAATAGGAGGTGGCGGCGGCTCCATATCGTAAAACGTGATGAATCCTTCTCTCTAATTTTCTCTCTCCGCGAATAGGTATATATGGAGTTGGAGTGAGGGTTGCCGGAGGTCCAGGAGGCCCACATACCTGGGAGGCGTGCCCCCGGAGCTTGTGGCTCCTGGGTGGCCCTCCTCTAGTATGTTTTTCCGCCAGTATTTTTATATATTCCATAAAAATTCTCCACAAATTTTCAGTTCAATCCGAGAACTTTGATTTCTGCACAAAAATAACACCATGGCAATTCTGCTGAAAACAACGTTAGTCCGGGTTAGTTGCATTCAAATCATGCAAATTAGAGTCCAAAACAAGGTCAAAAGAGTTTGGAAAAATAGATACGATGGAGAGGTATCAAGATTCCGTTCTCCATGAATAACCATGGGTACTCTGTCTACAGGTATTCCCTAATATCCTAGGTGGTCTCATTGGCAGAGTGATTGGCCCACAATACATGGCACCATTTTCCTCCGTCGAGGTGGGGGTCATCCTTTTCCGCCAAGACTCTCATGGGTTCCTCTATTAAGTCAGATCGGGGCTCAGGGGTGCATTTCTGGTCTTCTTCTTTCCCTTACGTATCTTGGTCCTCCTCTTAACCAGACGGGAGGGCAGCGCAGATGGACACGACCTCTCACTGTCGGCATTGAAGCGATGCACCGGCTGAGAGAGCGCTAACCGTTGCTCGCCCAGCTGAACACGCCTCGTCGCCACATTCAAACGGTCGCAAACTGCCCACCTTCCTCCATTAAAACCAACGTGTATGGCGAGAAATCTACTCTGGCCACACGTCCGTTCACGAGCTGCCCGTCATTAAACACAACGTCGGTTGGTTCCGACTGTCACCCCACTATTTAATCGATGCTAGACGCAGGGCAAAAATCGCACCACTCCGCTCCCATCTCCTCCTTGCACACCATTTTCTCCACAAGCTCCATGGCATCCAGCGAGCAGGAAACTCAGTTCTCTGGCATACAAGCTGGCTGGGTGGCTTGTCGAGCCCGTTGGATTCGAGCCATGCAACTCTCTGCTCCGCCTCCATCATGGTCCAGGCAGTTGCAGGCCAGCCCATGGAGGCTAAAGCTCCAAGCCGACGCGTCACTCAACAACTCACCTCTCCAAGCCAGCTCACCGAGGAGTGGCGTGTTTCTCTAGGACGGCACACGGTGGACATTGGTGGCACAGGCATCGTTCCTACTGTGGACGACGCCGTGTCGCACCGCTCCTCCCGTACTGCTGCTGCTTGTGCCATCTGCCATCAACGTGTCTGTGACCGCGCCCTACCGGTGGAGGTCGACGATGCAGCGTCCAACACGCCCGCGTCAGCTGAGGTCATCAAGCAGGAGTAGAACACGGGAGGCCACCGCTGTAACACCCCGGATGTAACTCTCCCTATTTGTACTCCAACTCTTGCCGTTTCCGGCGTCAAGTTATATTTATTTCCTCGGGTTCGGGTCTTTGTCTCCGTGTGTTGTTTTCTTTGTCATGCATCTCATATCATGTCATCATGTGCATTGCATTTGCATACGTGTTCATCTCATGCATTCAAGCATTTTCCCCGTTGTCCGTTTTGCATTCCGGCGCTTCGTTCTCCTCCGGTGGTCATTTCTAGCTTTCTTTCGTGTGTGGGGATTAAACATTTCTGGATTGGTCCGAGACTTGCCAAGCGGCCTTGATTTACTACCGGTAGACCACCTGTCAAGTTTCGTACCATTTGGACTTCGTTTGATACTCCAACGGTTAACCGAGGGACCGAAAAGGCCTCGTGTGTGTTGCAGCCCAACACCCCTCCAATTTGGCCCAAAACCCACCAAACTCTGCTCCATGTCCTAGAGCGTTCGATCACGATCGCGTGGCCAAAAACCGCACCTCATTTGGACTCTCCTAGCTCCACTTATGCCTATAAATAGCCCCCCCC